>NW_027185810.1:9379136-9475486 GCF_028583685.1 Petaurus breviceps papuanus | reverse complement strand
CTTCCTTCCTTCCTTCCTTCCTTCCTTCCTTCCTTCCTTCCTTCCTTTCTCCTTTCTTTCCTATGCGTGGAAAAATTGTAGGAAGAAGAAAAAACAAATGCTTGGTAATTTCTAAAAAATAAAAATGTTTATTACAAAAGATTATATGCTAGAACCAGATTGAGTTTATACTAGGAATGAAGGGTTGCATAAGGAAGACCATAAATATAAAAAACCATGTTAATAGCATAAATAAATAAAACCATTTTATTTTATCAATAGATGTTGAAAAGACTTGACAAAATCCAATACCTGTTTCTATTAAAGCTCTAGAAATCCTTGGAATAAGTAGACCTTGCCTATACTCTTCATTATGAAGATGACAGCAGCTACATAGAACATTAAGTTGAGCCCTGAACCTGGAGTCAAGAAGACCCTAGCTATAGTAAACAAATTGAGAGAATAAACATAGGCAAAAAGGTAACAAAATTATTGCTTGTTTTGTGAATGATGTAATGATATATTTGGAAAGCTGTTGGACCCTGTACCTGTCAAGAAGTCCCCATTTAGAAAGTAAAGCTGGATATTCTGATCAAGACAATGATCCAAGGCAATTCAAAAGGACACATGATAAAAAAATACTATCCACCTCCAGAGAGAAAACTAATGATCTCTGAATGCAGACAGCAATATGTTTTTTTACTTTTATTATTTTTCTTTTATTTTTTTATTGGCATTTTCTTTTTTGACATAGCAATATAATATGTTTTGCATGAAATAAAATTTCTTGCCTTCTCAACAAGGAGAAGTTGAGTGGAAGGAGAAAATTTGGAACTCATATTTTTAAAAAAAATATTGTTTAAAATGTTTACATTTAATTGGGAAATATTTAATGAAATAAATAAAAGTGTCTTAAAAAAAAGAAAGTACAGCTGGAAATATGGATAAACAATTTAAAAAATCTGGCCTCTGACACTTATTAACTGTGTGAGCCTGCACAAGTCATTTAACCTCTGCTTCAGTTTTCTCAACCGTAAAATGGTGATAATAATACTTATTTCCCAGGATTGTGACAATTAAATGAGATAAGATTTGCAAAGTGCTTAGCACAGTGCCTAAAATAGTAGGATCTTAATAAATGTTTGTTCCCTGCCCCCCTTTCCCTTACTTTAGTAAATACCTATCTAAATCTAAGAGCAATTATATGTAGTAGAGAAAAGTTAGAGGCCTTTCCAATAGGATCAGGAATAAAGCAATAATGTCCAATATCACCAATATTTAACATAGTGCTAGAAAAATTAACTTTAGCAAAGAAATTGAGAGTATGTAGGCAAAAAGGAAGCAATTATCACTTTTTTTGCAGTTGATGTAATATTATATTTAGAGAGCTATTGGACTCTGGACCTGGAAAATTTACTTCCTAAATGGAAATATGAATAAACAAAAAGCACTAATGATAAAGAAATTTTATGAATCCAGGGACATCTGCAAAATAAGCCTGGGGAAGTGAGTATCCCCATGGAAGTCATAGGCAGAGCCACAGATCAATGTAGTTTGCCCATAAGATCCATCAGAATTCCTGGAAAAGATGAAATAAGATTTTTAAGGGTATTATAACTGAAAAAAGAGATCCAAATAAAAGAATTGGTAATCTCCACTTTACAACTGAGGAAACTGAAGCAAACAGGGGTTGTCATTTTCCTGAGGTCACAAAATTATGTAAGTGTTTTAGGCCAAATTTCCAACTTTGCCACCTAAATGAAAAATCTTACCCAAGTAAGGGATTGCCTGAAAATATGAATGAAGCAAACAAATAAATAACTCCATGGGACAAAAATATATTTAAAACAAAATCAAAAGACTGAAAAAAAGAGATATGTAAGATATTTCCTATAGGAAACCAACTGACCTACAAAACAGAATTAGGAGGGAAAATTTAAGAATCATCAGTCTACCACAAAAGTATGACATAAAAAAAGCATAGATAACTTATTTCAATATTAAATTAAATGTACTCCAGACCTATCAGAACCATATAGAGAAGTGAAAAAAAAATAGTTTACTAGTCAATTCTTGAAAGAATTACTAAAATGGAAACTCTTAGGAACCACAAAATCTTTTAGGCTTTCAGGAGGCAAAATTCAGAGCTGTTAAGATAAAGAAAAAAAAAAGAGAGGAAGAAAAAACAGATAGAGACAGAAACAAAGACAGGAAAGAGGAAAGACATAGGAGAGAGGAGAGCTTTTTCCCCTCATCTTAGGAATCCACCTCTGAATTCAACTGCCATTTGACTGTCTGGCTCCAAACAAGTATTATATATAGTCTACTTCTGATTGATTCATTAGAGATGTCAGGGCCTTCTGGGATTACCTGGATTGAAGTTAGAATCCTCCCTTCCCTACCACTCCCATTATATTTACATGCTAACTCTATCATTAGAATATAAGTTTCTTGAGGGTAGAGCTTTGTTTTTTAACCTTTTTTGTATACACACATACTCCCCCCACTGCCACTTAGTAAATACATAATAATATGCTTGTTAACTGACATTCTGACCCCACAACTCTAGAACTATGATTCTATGAAAGGTGAAAACACTTGACTAAGTAGAGTATCAGCGCAAGAAACATACAATAGAAGCTAACTTTCCAAACTTAGCCAATTCCATTCATTACAGATTTTAAAGTGCCTATCCTATGACAAACTCTGTACTAGGTGCTGGGGATACAAAGACAAAATTGGAACAGTCTGTGCCCACAATGATCTTATTGTCCATTGGAAGAAAACAACATGTATGTAGAAAATTAAGTATAGAATATATACAGTAATTTCTCAGAGAATGGCATAGGTCTAATGTGAATGCAATTAGTTAACAATAGAATTGGGAGGTCAGAGGCACAATGGAGTGGTAGGATAGAGTGAGATAGGAACACAGAGGGATAAGGTTGAGGTTGATGGGTGTGAAGGGGTGGGAAATAGCAACCCTTCAACATTGACTCTTCCCATCTTTTGTCATCTTTGCCAAATTGCTGAATATGAAATGAAAACTCAAAGTTGTCTTCATTTGTAGTTATTAATAATTTGAAGCAGTCTTTCATAAGGTTGTTTATAATTTGTAATTTTTTAAAAGAATTATTTCTTAACATATTTTGACCATTTGTCCACTGTAAAATGGCTCTTGGCCATATATTTCTTAGTTACATATATATTATGTCTATCAGGGAAGGCCTCTATCTAAATAAAAATTCAAGAACTCTGGACCAGTACTAGACTCCTCATGGCATATGCCATTGACTTGAGATCTGATGCTTTTTAGATTCAGAGCCCTACTGCCAGTGGAGACCTTTTACTTCATGTTACTATGGATTGGAAGGAATGGACTCAATGACAAGCCTGGTAAGGAGAACCTGTCACTATTCTATTCTTGAGAAACATCTTGTTTATTACTCTGAGACCTTCAGTTCAGATGTACATTTGCCAAGAGATATGTTACATTCTTCTCAGTCTCTTCCAATAAATAGCCTGCTATTTGACCACTCCTTTCTTTCCTGATCCCATAGTTACAGAGAGGCTGGTGTTGGAGTAAGGGTATTTCAGCCTTCACAACATGGCATGAAGAATGTGCTTTGTAAACTATAAAAATGTGAACTATTATTATAAGCTAGGGCAAATGTTGGCCTGGTTGAACACTTTATTAAGGTTGTTTGGAAGATGGTCTATTTCTATGCTCTTAGAGCCCCTTTCAGTGTAGTAACTTATTATTTTTTTTGAGAGGGGAAGGTAGGGCAATTGGGATTAAATGACTTGCCCAAGGTCACACAGCTAGTTTTTTTTTGTGTGTATATGTTAAGTTTCTGAGGTAGGATTTGAACTCAGGTCCTCCTGACTCCAGGGCCGATGCTCTACTCACTGTGCCACATAGATGCCCCTGGTGTAGTAACTTTTAATTCTAATTTTTCTAGTGGGACATTCCTCTGCCCTACTACCTGTTCCCTTCCCCACATCCCCACCTCCTCCTCAGCCTGACCCTAGTGTTAGTTTCTTACCATATTGCTTTGATACACAAACAAGGAGTCCTTGGATTGGTGATGGATGCTACCTCTGATTTCACTGAGGAAACACCACAGTGTTTAGCTCTGGCTTCCAGCCAAAGTCTGAATTTAGTTTGTGCTTCTTAGCTACCTTAGTTATTCTTGATAGAAATCAAAATTCTTCCTCTATCTCTGTTCCACATGATCTACAAATTGGGGGTGAAGGGGAGATCTTATTTAAAGATTTCTTTTTAATAAAAATCCTTCTTGCTATCATTATTTTGGGTCTTGTCTGTGGATCTATATGCATGTTTCTTTTCTGGTCCCCAGATTTCCAAAGTCTGACACATAGCAGAATGCCTTTTTGCTCCCTTTGCAGCACAATATGTGTGATATTGTCATTTTATATTCATTCATTATGTCTCTTTGCAGCCATTACCATCACTTAAAAATTGCTTTAGAAATAATGCACATAATACTTAGTTCTCCTACCACTCAAAATTTTGAGTGATGCAAATAATTTTTATTAGCTGTTCTAAAGCTTGCTGTACTCTTCACAGGAGAAAAAGAGTCCATGTACTAAAAGGGGAAGTAGAACATCCTGTTTAGATGCTGCTGCCAATTTCATCAAACATGGGATTTGAGTCTTACTCTACTTAAATAGATCCATTTGTGAGGATCAAAGGAAGGGTAAAAGGACAATAGATCAAGTGACAGGGGCAGTGATTCTGGTGCCTTCCCTCTACTGATTATCTCCAATTTGTCCTATATTTATCTTATTTGTACTTAGCTCTTTTCAAGTTGTCTCCCCCACTAGTCTGTGAGCTCCTTGAGAGCAGAACGTGGACTGTTGTTTGCTTTTCTTTGTAATCCTAGCCCTTAGAATAATGCACAGAATATAGGAGGTGATTAACAATTGCTTATAGATTGATTGATTGATGTCAATATGTGGTCTAGAATGGTGCAGTGGAAAGAGGGGGGATGGGCTAGAAAGACTCCTGGGTTTGGAGGCCTAGGATCTGAGTTCAAATGCTGACTCTGCCCTTTATAACAAATCCCTTAAGCTCTCAAACCACACTTTCCTTATCTATAAAATGTGGGGTTTAGACTAGGTTATTATTAAGATCCTTTCTAGCTGTAAGTCTCTAATCCTATGATTTAGAGTGAGATGAAATGAGTTTGGGTCTCACTTGTACCAATGAAGGCACTGAAGCAAACAAGGTTAAGTGACTTACCCATAGTCACACAGCTACTAAGTGTCTGAGTCACATTTGAACTCAGGAAGATGAATCTTCCTGATTCCAGGCCTGGCACTCTATCCACTGTACCACCTAGCAACCATTTGCATGTATCATACCTCAAAAGTCTTAATGATGCTTAATAACTTCAAGAAATGACTTGAATTTGATATTAATATGTTATATATAATAAAGCTATTAAACTTTAATGCTTTAAAACTGTACTAGGACCTTTGGGACACTAAATGCATTTTTAAGTTGTCAAGTATATATCTGGCATGCAAATAACCCAGTCAATAACCTTTCACCTTTGACCTCACAGGACACTTGGTTTTGTAATTATCTAATATATTTTTCAATTGAATTCAACAAACATTTATTGTTTTCTCCTCCATACCAGGCTTTGTGCTAGAAGTACTTATAAAGAGGAAAAATAATAACTTCTTATCCCCAAGTAGCTTTCAGCCTACAAGGGTAGAATCAATATGTGCACTAATGAATCTAATACAAGGTAGAATTTAATAGGGTCAGTGGTGAAATTCAGAACTAGTACTCTGCAAAACTTTGAGGAAGAAGAGAAAGCTTTCAAGTAGGGGGTGGGGGGAGAAGACTAGACTAAGAAATAAGAGAACAGCCTTGGAAGAGGTGGAAGCTGAGCTGATTCTTGAAAAAAAAAGGAGTTTCACTGTGTGGAAATGAGGGAGAAACGAAGTTAAAGTGGAACACAAGGGCAGTGTGTGTGTGGACTTGGCAGATGGGTATCCCATAGACCTGAGACAAATGTCATTGAGGTCCTGCCTTCCATACATAAGCATATAGACAAACAAGGAATCGTTTTACCATAAACATTAAGGAAACTTTAGAATTTAATATAATATAATTTATAATATAATAGTAATAACTTTGATAATATAAACACTTATAATTTTGTCTACCAGGTGGCTCACTATTCCTAATACCTGCTCAGGTGTGTCCCCATTAAGGTCCCTTTGATGCATGAGCAAAAGACTCCCTCTGTGTACATCTTTAAATAGTCAAACCTTCGCAAGTTACTGGTTTCTAAGTATTGAACAGAGATAAATTATTGCTATCCATGCTTTAAATGAATATTATAGGATGAAAGATAAAATATCATAATCAATTAGACATATATGCTTGATAGATGTAGATTAAATAAACATAGATTATATAAATAGTTATTTATAGATATATAAACAGTATAACATAGTATAGTATACAGCATATAGTAGTATAAATATATAGATATACATAAACAAAATATAGATGTATATAAATCATAGAGATAACACCTATGACTTAATCCCTCACCCTGCCTCTGGGAAATTCCCTGCTTTCTGTTAATCAATTCATAAGTTTCATAAGCATTTAGTGGTCACTCTGTTTACTTAACACATAGAAAATGCAGGAGAGTTGCAATATACATATATATGTGTGTGTGCATGTACACACACATGTAGACACTCTGCTCAACCGTTTACTCAAACCTCTTCCTATACTTGTAGGTTGTAGGAAAGGAATAAGATGATTTGTACTAGAATCTAGTACCTAGTCCTGGAATGGCATTGTGAAAACAAGAAAAAAATAGGATAGGGAATGGTCAGAAGTCATTCTTACCAGCCAATGAGATTTGCAAAAGCAGCTCTGATTTTCCATACAGTCTGACTTTGTGCATCATATTTTCCAACTGGCAACTATGGCTGTTCTAATTCAGCTCTTCTGTCACCAGACCTAGTCTCCTTATATAGGAATGTAGGTCCTGACAATTATATGATAGAGTGGGGGCTCCCTGCTTCACTCTTGTAGTTACCCTTAACCCCATCATCAAATAGCCAATTTTAAAATGTTTTACTAGACTGCAATTGCAGCAGCCACCATGATTCAACAGTTTTGATTCCAAAATTCTGTTTCCATTAGTTAGCCAACCTGGCAATCAGCTATCCCATACATCTTATCCTGTGAGAGCATGGTGTGGAAAGAATGAGGAAAATCGAAGGAAGGAAAGAGCAGAAAATCCAGTGTACAAGAGTCTGACTGTTCTGACCACTTTTACTATCTCATGCCTGCTGTGAGTGCTCACTTCCCCACAATTCTGTGAGGTGGAGGAGACATACCCCCCAAGTCTTCCAGTGACAGAGTTGGAGGAGGGCCAGGGGAGAATGGTGATCATTCAAAGTGCTTCAATTTTCCTCCCTCTGCTCCCAACAAATCTAGCCATGGGCCCTGAAGGAAGACGACAGTCAAGAACAAATAAGTGAGGCTATTATGGATACTTTTATCCAGAAATGAGGGATAGACTGAATAAAGTATGGAGGCAGCAGATGGAAGGGTACGATTGAGGAAAAGCAAGTAGTTCAGTTCAAATAGAATGTAAAATGCTTATGTCCATCACAGGGACTAGAAGGTTAGGTTGTTAGGTATCCCTAAAAAAGATGTTTCTTGTTTCCCTTGGTTAGACTATTCTTTATAGTATAAAACCAATTCTTCCCACTTCTTTATTTGTCTCTTAAAGGAGAATCTGTAAGACATTTTTTAAAACTTAGCTTCAACTTTTCCATGATTTTTGGTTTTATTTCTTTTAATTTTTATTGATCTTTTATTTTCTATCATTTTATTTTTAAGAAGTTCTATCCCTCCTCTCCTATTCTATATGTTATACTTGTAACAAAAAGTTTAAAAAAGACTGACAATACATGCTGGTTTCATACCCTCCATGAGTTCACAGTCTTCCATGTCTTCAAGGACAGAAATGGAGATGCTTTTTCTCAATCTCTTCTCTAGAGCCAACCTTGGTCATGTAATTATGCAGTATTAATTCTTCACTTTTTTGTTCTTTCCCTTTTTTTGCAATCATTTTGTGTATTGTTTCCTTGGTTCTGCTTACTTTACTCTGCTTCCATTGAATTAAGTCTTCCCATGATTTTCTGAATTCTTCATGTTGTATACAATGCATTAATGTTCTATCATATTCATATACCTGTAAGGGTTATGGGATTTAAAGATCTCCCATGCCCCATGGACGTGCTGACATAGCAGAGCAAGAGAAAGTGAAAAGCCGAGCTAACGGTCCTGCGGTTGGCAGTTGGTGGCGGTTGCCTTTTTTTTTTTTTTTTGAGTTAGGACTCCGGCTGAGGACTGCCAGGGGCTGGAGCTGCTGGGAGCTCTTCCAGGACGCTGGGTGGTTGCTGTGAGTGGGGAGAGGAGGACCTTTGCCTGAGGTAGCCTGTTCTGTTTTAAAGGCTTGAAAATGTGGGTGCTTTCTACTTTATCTACCTGTGCCAATATCATAACTACTCTGATGGCTTTCACTTTCTGGTTTTGGGACTCAGTCTTTTGGTATCTTAATAAATTTTCTAGTTTATTTCCCCAAATGGTAAACCTGACGTATTTTGTGATGGATAATTATATCAGCATATTTGTAATCTCTATAGGCATTGTGAATATGGCATTGCTGATACAAATGCATTAATGTTCTATCATATTCATATACCCCAATTTGTTTAGTCCTTCACCAACTGGTGAACATCTACTTTGTTTCTAGTTCTTTGCTACCATAAAAACGGTGCTGCTATGACTATTTTATTGTCTTTGAGATCTTCCTTTCTATCTTTGACTTCCTTGGGTCATATACCTAGTGGTGGGATCAAGAGTCAAACAAGACTGACATTTTAGCAATTTTCTTAATATAATTCCAAATTGCTTTCTATAATGGTTGAACCAATTGCACCTATAATCCTTGCCGTTCCATAACCCCTCCAACATTGACTATTCTCATCTTTTGTCACCTTTGCCAATTTGCTGTGTTTAAGATGAAACATTAGCTTTGTTCTGATTTATCTATTTTCTGGTTTCATTTATAGGGAGAATTCCAATATTCTTCCAGCAATACATTAAATTATTGGTCATTGTAATGTAATGCCAAAAGAAAGGCAACTTCCCAAGGTTCAGAATACCAGCATAGGTGCTCTCCATTTTATTCAGTAACAAACCCAGAACAGAGAAGATCAAAACATGACATCATTCAAAATACAGCATTTACTAAGTGTGATTAAATAATCTCCAAGGACTACCCCACCCCAGGACCTTCCAATCATTCAATCAATTACAAAGTCTCTGTTCTAAATACTTCTCCACCCCTAGGCTATACCTTAATTAAGTCCACCACAAAGCCCCTCTTCTCAAATGGAGATTAGTTTCCAAACATAAGGTCAAAAGTTCCCCACCCCTGGATCACAAGTGAATCTACCCCAGAGTTACATCAAGTTTAAACACAGCACTTAATACCCAAATGGAGGTCTTTTCTTCATCTTGACAGGAGGCAAGTTCTCAGCAATCTTAGTTCCTGGGGAGACAAGGCTTAGCAAGGCCACAAGATACATTGCCAATCCCTTCATGAATTTATCCTCTGTCTGTAGAACAGTCCTAGAACCCCTGAACACATTAGCAAAGCCCTCTCCCAGGATTTCTGTAAACATACAACAAGAAAATCCTTCTTCAGGGCTTCTGAACCAACAGAAAGGCTCCCAGACCCCTGCAACAACAGCACTGTCCTTCACCAGTGGACAGTATTCACTCTGTCTGCAGGACAGTCTCCAGACCCCTGCAACAACAGCACTGTCCTTCATCAGTGGACAGTATTCATTCTGTCTGCAGGACAGTCTCCAGACCCCTGCAACAACAGCACTGTCCCTCACCAGTGGACAGTATTCACTCTCTGTCTGCAGGACAGTCTCAGGGCTTCTTAACCAAATGCCAGGTTCCAGGACTTCTTCAACAGGACAGTCTTTCACCAGTGGACAAACCTGGCAAAATAACATCAAAACAGACAGACAAAGTACCAGCAAAACAGCCATGTCTCCTCAGTCCTTGGCAGCTCAGGGGGCAGGTCTCAAAAGTCCAGGGCAATTCAAAGCGGCCACCAGCAATTCTCTTAGTCTCTCTCTCTCCCCACGAGGTGCTGCTTCCAAAAAGATCTTCTGCCTCTCTCTTGTCTCTCCAAATCTACATCACCAGCTCCTCCCAGTTCAGGACTTTCTTTTCACATCAAAAAGTCCATCCCACAGGTGGGATTAACAAGCTCTGGGTTTTAACACAATCAATTTGAAAACCAAGCCAATACAGGGGAATCTTTAATTGCCATTACTATCACAGTCATTAGGCCTCAAATTTAGAGTATCAATAGTTAAACTAATATTTCTAGGTGGTCTAAAAACTGTATAATTCTTAATTGCCTCTGACACTGCCATTGTCACTGTGGAAGGAGAAAGAACTATACATTGTTTGATGGCCTGCCATGGCCAAATAATTCATCAGCTAATGGTCAATCTACTAATACTCAGCCTCTCAATACTTAACTCATTCTTGATTCCAGGGTAGTGCTACAGATCAGGTAGACTCCACATGTTCCTAGGAGAGGTAGGTGGTTTGCTTGACTTGCCAAAAACCCCAATTTTGCTTCCCTTGTGGTAATGATGAGGGGAAATCCTAACTTCTACATAAATCTTTGGAGATTATAGAATCCCAGCAACAAAGCCAAGGAGAGTTCTTTTTTTGTTTTGTTTTGTTTTTTTAAAGCAATCGGGGTTAAGTAACTTGCTCAAGGTTACACAGCCAGTTATTTCTGGGTGTGGTGCTAAGTATCTGAGCCCGGATTTGAACCCCAGGTTGTCCCAACACTGGAGCCAGTGCTCTTACTCGCTGTGCTACCTGGCCACCCCAGGAGAGTTTTCTTAATTGTTTATAGGCTGAAGTATGAATCTTTTGCATTTTATTGCTATTTTAAATGAAGTTCATCCTATATTTGAATTTATGTTCATCCAAGTTCTTACTCAGGAACAAGGGCTCTTTTCTCATTTTTGTGGTGCCCTAAATATAAATAAAATCCAGATACTACAAGGGAAACTCTGGGTGGGGAGGTGAGCCAAAGAATATATTTTGCAAAAATCTCCCAAGATTGAACTTGGTACATATAAATCCTAAGCTTCAGTGGGCCATAGGTACTTTTGACGATACTTGAAACCTTATTAGTACGGTATAACCCATCAGAATTTGTTGAGTTTTGTCAATATAGTGTTCAAGAATCCATGGTCACCTCCCTACCACTTCAATACATCCAAATTAGACTTTTGTGGAGGACTTAAAATGAACATAAGCAAAAAGTCCACGACGAAGATAGTTATAGTTTCTGTAGCAACATGAGGGAAAATAATTCTTTGAAAATTTTAACAAGATCCTACATCTTCAACATAAGGATAGGCCCAAGAGAGGATAGTAGAAGTACATTGGAAAATATTGCTCAGACATAGAAATAAGAGACCAAAGGTTCATAGACTACTCAGTGGGCCCCTCACCCATATCTCATAAACATTTTTACCACAAAAGATGGTGTCACATGTCCCTGGACATGTCACATGTCATTGGATAACACTATAAATATATACATACGTGTATATAGATATATATGCAGATATGAAATTCCTGATTAGCAATTTGAGTAATTTCTTAATCAGTTGCCTGTGTGTATTTATGTCACTGACTAATTAGACTACAAGTCAAAATCAACATTGATCTAAAAGAAATGATAAATATGGGAAGAGGACACTATAACCAATTATAATAGCTTTAACCTGACCTATTAAAACAAATTATTCCTGCTAAAAAATGGGAATGGATAAAGCAAAAGTTGTTGAAACATATTATCACCTATTAACTGATAATAAAAAGCAATTGTTACACAGAGGAGGCTGAAATAACCCAGAAACCACTTCAGTCAGCAAACACATGACCTACTTGATAGAGGGACATGCTGAGCAAAGGGCAATACTGTTTTAGAACATAAACTCATTTGTACTTGTAGGGGATGAGGATGAAAGATTACAATCAATATCACCTCATAAAATAACTAAGAGTGGTAAAAGGAAAAATAAATTAACAAAAAGTTTGACATGAGAATCATATAAGATGGGTCATACAAAAAATTGTAGATGAAAATGGTAGGAGAAAAATTGGTGGAAAATGGAACAAATCTGCCAGAATTTTTATAATGACCTCTTTTCACCATCTATGACAGTGGAATCACTACATTTAGACTCTAATACCTTTTTCTTGAATGTGCTTAATGAGGAGGAGGAAAGTCATTGAAACAAAAATAAAGTTAAGGAGAACAGCTGGACTGAACCTAGTATAGAATAGAGATTTGTGCTAGAAGTGACATAAATTTGAAAACATTGAAAGATTACCTTTTTTGATAGCTGAAAGAGGTAAAGATAGCAGATAACTGGGGGTGGGGAGGTGGGAAACACCCTATCCACTATGTCACCTACCTGCCCCAACTGGCAGTATTATTAACAAACATTTGAGAAGACCTCAATAATTTGTATCTCTATAAATTTTTTATAAATCTGATCTACACATCCATTTAGTGAATCCTTATTGAAAATATGAAAAGAGAGCTCTTTTCTTTTGACTCTGGCAACATTCCATTGACAATGAATGCTGTAAGAGTCAAGGCTTTAGGCCCGGTCCGTCTGAGACCAACATGTAGCCCAGGAATATAGGACTTTGTTTTTCACCTCTTTGAATTTATTCTTTTTTCTCTTAGGTAAAGGAAAAGCTATGTTCTTGGTTGCTTCAAAAGGTCAGGAGCTACTGCAAAGCCTAGGAGCAGAATCCATGCCAGGTTCAGTAGCCAGTCAGGCCAGCATTGAGACCACAAGGAGCAATATTTAGAACATTCCTCACTGATAGTTAAGATGGCGATTCAGCTATCAGTTATGTCATATTTGGACTGAAATTAGTGGGGTTAATACTCCATAAAAACTAAGTTAATGCTAAAACCATTTTTCCCAAGTATCAAGGTGGTATAGAAGAGACTGTGTGTCCCCAGGTGTAGGAGGCAGAAAAATGTTTGTATTTCTGTTCTTGCTATATTTGTGAAATAAATCTCTTTGTAAAAGTTAAAAGAAAATGAAAATATGAGAACATACAGGCTTTTGAAAATTGTTTTCTATAGCAAACAAGGTAATCACTCACACATTTGACTGAAAGGCATCCAACTGTATTTGTTGTACAAAAACAGGCAGCAGGCCCAATTTGGCCCTTGGACCAAAGTTTGCCATTATCTGCTTTAGAACTATCAATATTAAGAAAGGAACATACATTAATAGAGAGATGTGATACTTGCCAAAGGTATTCACTTCTGTTTTGAAGGATGTCATACAGAGTCCAAATGAAAAAGGGGTTTTCTATAGATGCTGATCCTCCAGATGCTTCTGCTATGGATTATATTGTATTGATTGCATTAAGCCCCAGAATATAGCAGAACCTCTTCAATACTATTCATGACCATTAGATAACAATGACTTTAAAGATCCATAAGAGGAAAACCAAAAGGATTAAGAATACCCATTGTCCCAAGAATGACAAGCAGTTACATAAATGACCCATTTAGTTTGTCCACATCTATTTTAATACATCTATTTTAGACAGGCACTGCAGATGGATAATGAACTGGCCCCCAATTAAAAAGGAGGAAAGATGGTCTGGATTTCATTTAGTGATTTCAAGCTATTTACACACACACATACACGCACACAATTTTTTCAATATTAATATTCTTCCAGTGATGTTACATGAGTTATACAGAGCACCATAATGACCAAAGAATCAAAACTACAGGTAAACCAAAGGGTAATGGAGAGATTAGTGATGACTTCAGTTGGCTGCAACATATCACCAGTAATGACTTAGACACAATAAGTGACCTAAAAGATATTATCTATGAAACGCATGATTAGAAAAAAAGAAAAGTGGACTAGTCTTACAGTGAGAGAAAGGGACAACAGATAGAGACAGCCTGAATGTGGTATTGGTTATAGGGACCTTTTAAACTCTTCAAAATTACTGATGACCTAAAGGGCTTTTTCACATGAATTATGTCTATTAATATTTACTGTTAGAAAATAAAACTGATAAAATTTAAAAATACTTGTTTGTTAATTCATTAAGAATACGTCATAAGCCCATTACATGTTAACATATTTTTATGAAAAATAATGATATTTTCTTTTTAAAAAAAGAACAAAACAGTGAGAAGAATGGCCCTGCTTTACATATTCTTGCAAATCTCTTTAATGTGTGGCTTAATAGAAGACAGTTGGAGTCTCATATCTACTTCTACATCCAATCTGTTGCAATATGTTGTTTTGCTTGAAGTATATAAAGAAAATCCAGCCTCAAACAGATATGTGGTTGGAAAAGGGAAGAGCATTTTAATAGGCATATAATGTCCTAGTATCATGAAAATAGTTTTGATATTGCAGATCTCCAGAAAGGGTTTGAACACCCTCCCATACTTTGAGAACTGCTGGTTTAGTCCAACACACTCATTTTTACAGATGAGAGAACTGAGACTCAAGAGAGAAAAAGGTAAAGTGTTACACAAATAGTACTCATCAGAGGTGGTATTTAAACCCAAGTCTTAAACTTAAAAAAAATCTTTCAGCCTAGCAAGAATTCTACAATATTTGATCTCCACAAGGAAAAGTATTCTCTATTTAAAACATGCCACCAACACAATATTTTCAAGAACAATTGATTTAAAATGTGTCATCTTTCAGGGAGAAAATTTAAGCCCTTTATTGTTCCACTTAGTCTTACACCCATTGTAATTTCCCCTAAATAGAAATGAATAAAAAATTCCAAGTTATAGAGAGAGGTGTACTGAAATATTTTATTAATCATTTGCTATACATAGGTGACACTGCCAGATGATTCTATCATAAAACATATTAAATAGCTTCTTCATCTCATAGGGAAATTTCATATAGGAGGATGTCTTCTAGATCTAAATTTCCCAAATGACATAAAAATGTTATTTGGATTTTAAAAATATAAGATTGCTAATGTATGCCGAGGAAAGATATATATTACGACTTTAAGGTTTAATCCAAAGGTCAAATTGAACCAACAAATGAAATACTTTGATCTCCTTCAAGCAAAACATATTAAGCACAAAGTTATTAAAGAAAAAGCTGAAAATTTACAAAGTCATTATCATTTATATAGTATTTGTTTTAATACACATTTTTGGAACTATAAAATTGACCACAACAGATTTGGAAAGTAGTCTTACCAAAAAACTCATGCAATGTGTGTATGTGTACATGCACATGTATGTGTATGTATAAGTTTATGTGTATATGTACATATACATATAGGTCTGTTTGTTGTTGAGTTGAGTCCTGTTTGACTCCTTTTGAGGTTCTCTTGGCAAAGATACTGGAATGGTTTGCCATCCCTCCTCCAGCTGATTTTACAGATGAGGAAAGAGAGGCAAACATAACTGAGTGTCTTGTCCTGGGTTACACAGCCAGTAAGTGTTTGAGGTCAGATTTGAACTTAGAAAGATGACTCTTTCTGACTTATAGAGACCAGGGCTGTATGCATTGTACCACCTAGCTGCCCATAATGTATGTATATATGTGTGTATGTATGTATGAATGCATGTATTTGTATATATGTGTGTATATTGTGTATATTCTGTCTCAGAGAGCCATCCCATATAACAAATAATATATATATATATATATATATTTTTGCTTTTTGGTGGGCAATTGGGGTTAAGTGACTTGCCCAAGGTCACACTGCTAGTTTTTGTGTTAAGTGGCTGAGGTCGGATTTGAACTCAGGTCCTCCTGACTCCAGGGCAGGTGCTCTATTCACTGCGCCACCTAGCTGCCCGCAAATAATATTTTTTAAAGAAAAAGAGGAAGGGGTGGCCAGGTAGCACAGTGAGTAAGAGCACCAGCCCCAGAGTCAGGATAACCTGGGATCGAATCCAGGCTCAGACACTTAGCACCCACCCAGAAACACCTGGCGGTGTAACCTTGAGCAACTCACTTAACCCCAATTGCTTAGGGGCGGCCAGGTGGCACAGTGAATAAGAGGACCGACCCCAGAGTTGAGATGACCTGGGATCGAATCCAGGCTCAGATGCTTAGTACCACACCCAGAAATAAGTGGCTGTGTAACCTTGAGCAAGTTACTTAACCCCAATTGCTTTAAAAAAAAAAAAAAGAGGAAGAAGAAAGAAAAAAATCATCGTCTTTCTCTTTGGAGCCGATGATCATGTATTACGGCAGCTATCATAGCAAAGATCAAGGCCATTTTCATGGGGAGAAGGAGGAGCTGCTCAAATAGATGATCTAAAGGTGGGACTTTCTAAGTTTTGAGTGGAAAAGGTCATTATAGAATCTGTCCCCAAGCTATCTAAGATCCAAGTTGTATGAAAATACATTGCCCAAGTCCTGTCACCAACTAGACTCAGAAAGAAAAACTTGGAAAATTCTACAAGGGCAAGTAATACAAATCCCTGTTTTGGGGTCCCAAGAAGACAAATGCTATGTGCCACAGGCTTAATGAACATGAGGAAAGCATGAAGAACAAAAAAAAAAAACAGGAGAGGAAGGAATGTACTGTACTCTCTTTGGAAATTAGCTGGTAAGGCATAATTTGTTAAAATACTCAATAAAAGGACAAGTTATTATTTACAAAATTAACAAAACAAAATTCAAAACATTCTGAAAATATGTGTAATGAACCACATCCATGGCCTTCCTATTTCTGTAAAGAAGTAGAGTATAGGTGTCTTATATATCTTCTTTGGAACTATAGTTTTTTTTTTGTAGTTGTGCCTTTGATTTTTGATTTTATTTTATTTTGATTTTGATTGCTTTGACTGTGTTTCTATTTACATTGTTGTAGTCTATGTATTTTTTCCCTTGGCTATGATTATTTCACTCTGTAGTTCATGTAGATCATTTAATGCTTCTTGATAGTCATCACATTTGTCATTTCTTACAGCACAGTAGTATGCCACCACATTCATGTACCACAATTTGTTTAGCCATTTCCCCATTGATGGTTATCTGCTTTGTTTCCAATTGATTGTTTAATCACAGAAGGTGTTGCTAGAAATATTCTGGTCTACTTGGGGACTTTCTTCTTATCAATGGCCTCCTTGGGATTCTCTGGGTCAAATGACATGGACATTTTAGTCACTTTATTTGCAAAATTCTAAATTGCTTTCCAAAACAGCTATACTGAATCACAATGCCACGTTTGCTGCATTACTGTGTCTATCTTCCCACAAGACTTCCAATGCTATTTCCATCTTTTATTGGATGTAAGGTGAAACCTTAGTCCGTTCAATTTTCATTTCTCTTAATATTATTGATTTGGAGCATTCTTTCAGATGGTTGGTAACAGTTTACAGTTCTTTTGAGAACGAATTTTCCATATGCTTTGAGTATTTATCTATTGAGAAATAGCTTTTGGTATATGGATATAGAAATAGATACAGATGACATGTGTCAAAGATGTGTATATACATATGTTATAATACATATACATACATACCCATATATTTGAGTTGTCTATCTTGGATACCAAACCCTTATATGAGAAATTTGATACTAAGATTTTTTTCCTTAGTAGATCATTTCCTTTCTTAAGCTAGATTCATTAAGTTTGTTTTTACAGCTATTGAGTTTTATGTAATCAAAGTTATCTCTTTTATCTTTTGAAACTATTTCTATCCCTTGTTTGGTTAAGAATATATCCTCTATACAGAACTGTGAAAAGGATAATATGCTTCTCTTCTAAATTTTTTACCATATGATTTTTAATAAGATCACATATCCATTTTGAACTTATTATGAACTATGATATAAGATGTTGATCTAAGCCTAATTTCTGCCAGGCTTCTTTCTAGGTTTCCCTGAAGTTTTTATCAAATAGGGAATTCTTTCTTAAGTAATTTATGAAAAACCCATACAATATTGATGAAACACAAGGTCCTTCAGCTTAAAGCAGCCCTGGAAAATTAACACTTCATTTTCAAAAAGGAGCAAGAGGACTCAGAGCCCTTCTTAGAGCTTATGATAAACATGCTGAATACTTAAAGAAATACTTTTGGGACAACAGACATCATTTCACCAAGTAAAGATTGATAATAAGTACTGCCAATGGATTTATTAAATGTAAATGAAAATGGTTTACCTCCAAATGTAGCCTATGAAATGATTGAGATCCAAGAATAGAATCAAAAGACTCTATTCATGTGACACTCACATGAACTCAAACAATATTATATGTTCATAGAGAAGAATCAAACAAATGACTGATTTTTTGGGATTTATTTATGGAAACAGAGAGTTTATGATGGCAAACCAGGCCATTACCACCTAAAATTAAGAGAGGTCATCCTTAAGAAGCATGGGTTTATTCACTGATGTAGATAATGGAAGGAAATTATAGAAACTGTGTAATTCTCCAAAATTTTAGTACCTATGAAATATCCAACAAGGAATGACCTGATGGCTAGAATTATACAGTAGAAGCTGACTAGCTTTTATAAATTGGCAGAAAATAAATCCCCATTCTATAAATATAGACCTCAATCTATTCTTAAAGTTTCAGCTGACATCCTGTATTGGAACCGGAGCATCATCATAGACACCAGTATAGAACACAATCATCCAGACATAACATTGACCAATAAAAATTTAAGAATACTATTATTAATAGATGTTTCATGTCAACTACATGAACCAGGTAGAATGAAAAACTTCCAAGAAGTCTTAGAAACTGAAAGTAGCACAATGACCAGTCATAATTCTGGAGGACTCAGGATGAAACAGCTACTTACTCACTTTTTCATAGAGAGGTGATGGACTCAAAGTGAAGACTGATGTGTTTCTTTCTTTCTTTTTTTGGACATGGTTAGCATGTGAATTTTTTCTTTTTCTTGACTAATCATGTTTATAACAGTTTATGTTTTTCTTACTTTATGAGGTAGAAGGAAAGGTGGTAGGGAGAGGATTCAGAACTGAACATAAAATTTAATTTTTAAAAGAGTTAAAAGTTTCAAGAGACCTAGTAGAAGAAATCAAAATCATGTTGGAACAAGATGATTTACATATCATTACTATTGTCCTATTTGCTCTTAGAATTGCCTTCAACTCATTTTCAGTGAGTCTACAGAGGTATAATAGCAGGCTAGCAACTTGTTGTAGCCCCATTTCTATATGAATTCCATATAAAATGATGATATATCTCATGTCGATAATAACATTAACAGCTGACATTTATGTAGCACTTCAACGTTCACAAAGTGTTTTTGCATGCTATTTAGTTTGAGTCTCATAAGTTGTGAAATAGGTTTTATAGATAGGTGAGATAGATGATAGATAAATAGATAGATAGATAAATAGAAAGACAGACAGACATGCATGTATTTTTAATTGAGGCAGAATTCTTACTTAAAAACAAAACCAACAACATAAAAACCCCAGAACTTTCACATCCAGCAGATGTGACTACCTTTTAAAGTAGTCATGTTTGGAGGCTATACCCTCATAAAAGTTATGTGACCATTGCTTAACGCATTTCTGAAACAACTGTCTTTTTACACAGTTAATAAATTGTCTCTGGAAGCAATTTGAAAAGTGGAGTTAAGAGAGAAGCCGTTCAAAGTGGAGTCTTATTGTTTCATTATTGTCCTTCATTATCTTATTAACCACGGAAAAAAATCTTTTAATTTTGAAATTACATTCTATGGATAAATATGGAATATTTTACATAACCTTTGAATTGGTGGTCTTAATAATGTTAGTATACAATTAATGTTTTGCATTTTTATTATTCTGGAAGCTGCTAACACTTTCTAAACAATTCAATTCACTTTGCTAGGTTCTGGATTCTCCTAAAAGTCAAGATGCCAAGTGGAGTTAATTCCTTTTTGAAATAGCTAAGAACCCATTATAAGTTTAGACCACTGACCTGAGGGTTTTTTTTTCACCATGAATCAGATTATATAGTATTAATGCTACTACTTCGTCTCTTTCTAAAAGCCTTCTTTTCCTAATGGCTTTATTATTCAATCTCTTTTGATGATTAGAGAATTTGATAATTGGATTCATTCATTGCATGATAAATCTGGTAGGAATTTTTTTCTCTATCATCAGCAGTTGCAGAGGTTTTGTCTAATAAAAAGACTAGAAGATTGATGCCTCTTTGAGTTATTTTCTCATATTTCCAGTTTGTTCTTATCTCCAGACATCATGATCCAAGAAATAAATCTGGATCTAACACAAGACATATGAAAATAGATAATAGTTTAAAGAAAATGAAGAAAGATCTTGTATCTATAAGGGAAAGAGCTGACATCTGAAATGAGCTTTGTCATCTGTAAAAAATGTTACAATACAAATTGATAACAAAATATTCAAAACATGGAGAAAGTAGCAAAAAACAATATAAATGAAGGAATAGAATCCACTGGAAATAAAATCCTTTAGTTAGGAGGCAAAATAGTGAAATATGCCACAAAAAAAGACAAAGTACAACTCAATTAAAAAGAGTTGAATACTTTAATATCAAAGATGATGGGACTAGGCAACAAACTTGGAGAAATAACCTGAGTAATCAGGTTGAATGATGCAGAGAGAGAATAACCATTTTCCAGGAAAACACTGAAGCAAAATTTCCAGATGTTAAAAGGTCAACTGACAAACTACAGATTGATAGAATTCCCTGAGCACCCTCAGAGATTTAATTCACCCAGACACATTATTATCAAACTAGATCTTTATAGATGAAGAAAAGATTTTGAAAGCAGTTAAAGAGTTTGGTAAAATGAGATGAATGATGGAATGGGAATCAGAGAATAGAACGTTAAAAATCTGCTTGTTGTTTAATATCTTTGTGACTTTGGGCAAGTCACTTGACTTCCTTTAGTTTCCTAAACTCTAAAATGAAGTGGTTGGACTCTATGATTTCTAAGATCCCTTTTAATTCCAAATTTCTTATATTTATGATCCTATACATGTATCCCAGTTTAAATTAAATAGAATTATCTATCATATGAAAACAGAGAAGTAGCAGCAACATGATTTACAGAAAGTTAATCCAGAATCTCTTACCCAGCTAAATTAGAAATAATATTTGAAGATTAAAAATTCTTTATTCACCACAATGTTTCTAAACAGAAGACTTCAAAATGTGAATAGGTTCAGGGGGAAAAAAAGAACTATTAAGTAATATCTAGAGGACAAAGGTATTTGATATGAAAATTGATCATGAATATTAGGTAACATCAGCTCTAAAACTCTGAATCACCAAAATAATAGAAGGGGATTCCATGTAGGTGTTATACATAGTGAACTAACCAGCAATTTTTGTTTGAAGGGCAAGTACTACAAACCACACCAAGTACAAATTACCTGCCTTAATGGATCATTGGGGAGAGTGCAAATAACTAATACTGCAGGACACCACGAAACTTCTACTGGGGATACTGCCCCCGACATACAGCAAAGGAAACAAATGATTTGATCAGTTGTTTCTTCACATTGTCCCTTGAGAAGCCTGATAAATGGCGAATGAGTGGAGTGATAAAATTTATATAGCAATAGATAGATAATTTGGGGGAGAGGGGAATGAAAGAGGGCTATAAGTCAACTTCCCCCAAACATTCAAAGCATCATGCTAGAGCTAAAAGAGACTTTAGGAAATATCTATTTTTAAATCCTTCAATTTACAGAGTGAGAATGTGAAGGAGGAAGTGACTTGTTCAACTTCATAGGCTAATGCTGACTCAACTCTTAAGGAAACTGAGGATGGAGAACTGAATCAAGCTCATAAGAATACAAGTCATTTACCAACTGATAAATGTTCAAAGTCTATTAACAGGAAGTTTTCAGAGGAAGAAAATAAAGATATAAGCATATGAAAAAATGCTCTAAATCACTACTGAACAGAGAAATGCAAATCCAAACAATCTTAGATATCACATCTGACTGGTCAGATTGACTCACATGACAAAACAGCAAAATGATAAATGTTAGAGAAGATGTGGGAAAACTGGAACACTAATGCATTGTTGGTGGAGTTGTGAACTGATCCAACCATTCTGGAGAGTAATTTGGAACTATGCTCAAAGGGCTATAAAAATGTGTATACCCTTTGACCCAGAAATACCACTTCTAGGGCTGTATCCCAAAGAGATCACAAAAATGGGAAAATGACCCATGTATACAAAAATATTTATAGCAGCTCTTTTTGTTGTAGTCAAGAACTGGAAAGCAAGGGGATGCCCATCAAGTGCAGAATGGCTGAACAAGTTTTGTTATATTGATAAAATGGAATACTATTCTGCTATAAGAAATGACAAGCAAGTGGACTTCGGGAAAACCTGGAGAGACATAAACTAGTACTGAGTGAGGGGAGCAGAACCAGGAGAACATTGTACACAATTACAGACACACTGTATCTGTGATAACTGACTATGATAATCTGGGCTCCAGGCGGCTAGGTGGCACAGTGAATAGAGCACCGGCCCTGGAGTCAGAAGGTCCTGAGTTCAAATATGGCCTCAGCTGTGTGACCTTGAGCAAATCACTTAACCCCAATTGCCTTCCAAAAAAAAAAAGATAATCTGGGCTCCCTTCAGCAATGCAAGGTTATAAGACAATTCCAAAGGACTCATAATGGAAAAGGCTATCCATATCCAGAGAAAGAATTATGGAGTCTGAATTCACATTGAAGCAAACTATTTACTTTCTCTCTTTTTCATTTTGCTTTATTTCTTCCTTCTTGTTATTGATTCCATTGGTTATAATTCTTCTTTACAACTTGACTAATGTTTAATGTGAAGGTATATGTAGAACCTATATCAGATTGCATTACTGCCATGGGGGAGGGAGAGAAAATTTAGAACTCAAAAACTTGTCGAACTTAATGTTGTAAACTAATAGTAAATAATTTTTTTAAAAAACTGAGGATGAGCTGAATTGGGACCAAAGAAACAGAAATATCTTAGACACACAGACTGTTAGAGCTTGCATGGACCTTAAAAATTACTTTGTTCAAAATTTCTAGGAAAACTGGAGAACAATTTCATAGAAACTAGGCATAGACTAACATTTCACACCATTATAACAAGATAAGGTCAAAATGGGTATATGAAAAAAATGGGTATATGATTTAGATATAAAGGGTGATCTAAGCAAATTATGGGAACATAGAAAATTTTACCTTTCTGATTTATGGATTAGGAAAGAGTTTATGACCAGAAAAGAAAAATAGAGGATCATGGAAAGTAAAATGGATAATTTTTATTACATGAAATTAAGGTTTTACACAAACAAAATATAGCCAAAATAAAAGGAAAGCAGGAATCTGGGGGGGGGGGAATTTTTTACAGCAAGCTTCTCTGATAAATGCTTCATTTCCCAAATATATATAGAACTAAACCAAAATAAAATAAGAGCCATTCCCCAAATATAAATGATTAAAGAATATGAAAAAAAGTTTTCAGGAAAAGAAATTGAGGTTATCAATAATCACATGAAAATTGCCATAAATCACTACTGATTAGAGAAACGCAAATCAAAGTGATCTTTAGGTACTACCTTACCCCTATCAGATTGGCTAACATGACAGAAAAGAAAAATGATAAATGTTAGAGAGGATATGGAAAAGCAGGGACACTAATGCACTCCTGGTAGAGTTATGAACTGATCCAACTGTTCTGGAGAACAATTTGGAACTATGCCCAAAGACCAACCAGACTGTGCCTACCCTTTGACCTAGCAATACCACTACTAGGTCTGTATCCCTGTGGCTCACTCTTAGACATTAGTTTGAAAAGAAGCGATGAAAAAAATTTTATATGGTGAAAACTTTTATTTCACTTTTAGTGATGGGTCCCATTTTTAATCTTCTCCATCTTTGCCGCCACCCCTTCCATTGCTTTTATCCTATTCTCCCATTGCCACCACTCTTATTGAGACAATAAAGAAATTCCATCTCTTCTGTGGAGGAAGTATAACCTAGCATTTAAGTCTCTCCTGATTGGGAAGAAAATAATCACTTGATGCTCTATGCCTCTATAGAGGTAGAGTTGGCAAGAGCCTTCAGAGGAGATATGTTCTTTTGTTTCCTGACTTTCAGATAGGGCACACTTCATGCTAGGTTCTCTTCATGGAGAGGACCCTGGAAGGAGAGAAAGAGTTTGGGAAGAAATTGGTATGTAGAAGGAATAGAGCCTTGATATATCCCTGACTTCTAGTTTGTCACACTTAAGAATTCTGGGAATTAATCTGTTAGTGAGATTATGGGCTCTGTCTCTCTCTTAGTTGAATTGAGATATTTTGCTTTTGGTGGGAAAGTCCTTTCACTATGTCTGTTGTGTATATTCTAATCTGCATAACTTTGCTGATTTCTGTTTGCTGTTGATTTAGACAAATGGGTTTATTCACTATTCATTAGTTGTGATAGTTTTTGTGTCACTAGTATTTGGTGGGAAGGGAATCAAATTATTGGATATAACCTGGGACACCTCTTCCTCATTAAGGAATAGCAACCAGAAAAACAACTTGATCCTAAACATCATTACATCATTTTCCTTAGACTGGCAATATTTAGGAGGGACAGATAGATCCAATATCTCCTCTCTGGGGAAAGAAGAGTTGTAGGTCAGTCTTATGAACTTACTCTCTTACTCCTCTCCAAGCAGGAAAGAAAGTTTCCTTTGCATAAAAATAGTGGGAGATGATAGAGATATCTATTCATACATACCTTCCTGAATTTATATAAACACATGTGGATACACATACAACTTCTATGGGCAAAACATACATTCTACATGAGCAATATCAACTATGAATCTGGAATCCATGGCTGTAGGCCCCATTGTACAGCTGTATTTATAACTTATGGTCACTTACCTCCTGAAAGAACAGGAAGGTCCTTGCTGCATAAGTTAGTTTTTCCTTAGAAAGGTAATTAAACTGACTGTGTTTGATAATTGTCTTGATAATTGTCTAAGAGATTCTGGCTTGAATTGTTGAAATAACTTCACAATCATCTAAGGCATAAGGAGCTCAGTGATGTCCTCCTTAGGCTTGGCAGACTTAACCTGTAAGCCAATACACCCTTCTAACTAGGTGTGACATTAAGTTACAGGTGAGGGTGAAGGGAGATGTGTGCTGCTGAACTAATACTATATTTTTGCAACATGTTCATACTATCATTGAATAAACTTACTTAAAAAAAAGGTTACGTGGTCAATCAATGAATATTTCATTTCATAATAATACTAAATCTGCACCATTGAACTGGCCTGATTCAGGCTTTGTTCAGACCACCTTCTATGTTCACCCCTGGGCTGGAAAGTAGGGTATCTGTAGCTCTCTTTTGTATCTTAATCTTCTCCTTTTGTAAAACTCCCTACTATGTATCCTCTTCACACACACACACACAAAATATGGATTCATTTTTGTTTTGTTTTGCTTTTTTTTATGAGAGCATTTGGGGTTGAGTGACTTGCCTGAGAGAGAGAGAGAGATTCATCTTGCCTTTGAAAATCTAGCCCCAGTTATTTTCTACTTAAAATTTTAAAGTAGGGGCAGCTAGGTGGCACAGTGAGTAAAGCGTTGGCCCCAGAGTCAGGAGGACCCAAGTTCGGTTCCAGCCTCAGACACTTAACACCCACACACAACAAAAAAACTAGCTGTGTAACCTTGGCAAGTTACTTAACCCCAACTGCCCTCCAAAAAGGCAATAAATAAATAAATGATTTTTAAAGTAATCCTGAAACAAAGGCAAAATTCCACAACCAGTATTAAATAGGAGTGCATATTTTGGGTAACTTAAACCAAATAACAGTAACTTAACTGCCTGGAGTCAGGAAAAACTGAGTTCAAATGTGACTTCAGACACTTATTAGTTCTGTGACCCTGAGCAAGTCATTTAACCCTGTTTGTCTCAGTTTCTTCATCAAAATGAGCTGGAGAAGGAAATGGCAAACCACTCCAGTGTCCTAGCCAAGAACACCTCAAATAGGGTCACAAAGTGATATGACAGAAAGGACTGAATAACAATCAGGGAGAATGATTTTCCTAAGCTCATTGTATGTGGTCAGGGGTGGAAAAAGAGGTACTATTCTTAACTAGATTAATTAAAGGAAGCTACCTCATTATCTAATCATCACTTCAACCTATCTTCAAGGAGAACAGAGTTTATCCCCTGAACTTTGACTTACTTTCCGTTTAGAAACTGGTTAGTCCCTTGAAAAAGATGTTACAAAAGGATTTCAGACTAGGCCCTTGACATAATAATATTATTATTTTTCTATATTAATATTTTTTATTATATTATATATACATAATATATCTTAATTAATATTTTTCTATAATGAATTCATTAATTTTCATTTTCAACATTCACTTCCATAAGATTTTGAGTTTTAAATTTTCTTCCCCTTCCTCTCCTCCCTTCTCCTCAAGATGGCATGCACTCTGATAGAGGCTCCACTTACACATTCATATTAAAGATATTTTCACATTAGTCATGATGTAAAGAACTAGAACCAATAGGAGGAACCATGAGAAAGAAGAAACAAAACAAAACAACAAAAGAAAAGAAAAGGAGAGGAAATAGTCTGCTTCCATCTGCATTCAGACTCCAAAGCTCTTTCTCTGCATGGGGACAGCCTTTTCCATTGTGAGTCTTTAGGCATTGTCTTAGATCCTTGCATTGCTGAGAAGAGCTCAGTCTGTCAAAGTCAGTCATAACACAATGTGACTTGTTATGTGTACATTGTTGTCCTGGTTTTGCTCATTTTATTCAGCATCAGTTCATATAAGTCTTTCCAGGTTTTCCTTAAGTCTGCTTGCTCATCATTTCTTATATCATAATAGTATTCCCTTACATTCATATACCACAACTTATTCAGCCATTCCCCAGTTGATAGACATCCCTTCAATTTCCAATTCTTTGCCACCACAATATATTAATATTTTTTAACACAACTAAAGACTGTGTGGATATTCACATATACTTATAGAGGAGTTCAATCTGTGGTACTATTAATCACACACTTCCTCTGCTATTTACAAAATGTATCTTATTATGAACTTAAAAATCATCAATAAATGAACATTTCTATGTATAAGGAAAACACCAAGGAAGATTGTTTTTTTTTAAATCCATGAATTTCTGTTATATACAATTTGATTTTTTTGAATTAAATTTCACACAGAAATAAAAAATTTCTATTTGTGTCCCCTTCTGAACATCTGTTTTGTTTTCTCCTCTGTATTTTAAATATTTTATTTTGCTTTTTTCTTTCTTTTTTCCCCCATCTCTACTAATATTCACTTACTCATCCCCTACCCCAAAGAAATTACTTTTTTACTTTTCCTGATTCTTTAAGTTCCTCTTAAATCTTTAACCCACAAGGTCCTCTGTGACTTGATAATTCCTCTTTGTTCTATATTTTACTCTTTAGTTCAACTTCCTTTTGCTTTTTTTAAAATGAAATGAAATTTTTTTGTTGCATTTTAAATTCCAAGCTGTCTCCCTCCCCCCCTCCCCATCTCATCTTAGAGAAGGCCTCTATTCATCACAGGTATATATATATAGCTACATCTCTCTTTCTCTCTGTAATACCATATTATGCACACTTCTATTTATCAATTCTTTCTCTAGATGTGGATATCATCTTCCTTCCTAGGTCCTTTCGAGTTTATTTGATCATATAACTTTCATAGTTAGGAGTAGGAAATGTGTCTTTAGCCAAGTACAGAACAGAAACAAAAAATATAAAAATAGATAACATTACATGAAACTGAAAAGCTTCTAAAAAAACTAATTTAATGCATCAAGTTTAAGAAGAGAAGCAGTAAAATAGGAGCCCATGTCTTCTTGACTCTAAGACCATCTCTTTATTTACTACACCACTGCTTTGGATATTTCTTGGTTAGTAGATTTTTGTAAGATAGTTGATGCAAATAAGTTTGTCTTAGTCAGATTTTCTTCTTATTCCCAACTGATTTTATTTGTACTTTTAAAAAATTATTTATTTAGCACTTTATTTTTGACAATTACATGTAAAAACTATTTTTAACATTTGGTTTTAAATTTTGAGTTCCAATTCTCTCCTTCCATCCCCCACCCCACTACTGAGAAAACAAGCCATATACATGTGTAGTCTTGCAAAAACATATTTCCATATTAGTTATGTTGTAAAAGAAATCATAGAGCGGGGCGGCCAGGTAGTACAGCGAGTAAGAGCACCGGCTCCAGTGTCAGAAGGACCTGGAGATCGAATCCTGGGCTCAAACACTTAGCACCCACCCAGAAACACCTGGCCGTGTAACCTTGAGCAAGTTACTTAACCCCAATTGTTTAGGGGTGGCCAGGTGGCTCAGTGAGTAAGAGCACCGGCTCCAGTGTTGGGACAACCTGGAGATCGAATCCCGGGCTCAGATACTCAGCACCTTGAGCAAGTTACTTAACCCCGATTGCATAAAAAAAAATTATGCCTCAGTCTGTAGTCAGTTTCCATCAGTTCCTTCTCTGGGATGGCTAGAATTTTTTTTTTTTTATCATAAGTCTTTCAGAGTTGTCCTGGATCACTGTATTGCTGAGAGTAGCTAAGTCATTCACAGTTGATCATGTTACATTATTGCTGTTACAGTGTGCAATGTTCTCCTGGTTCTACTAATTGCACTTTGCATCCTGCTCATCATTTCTTATAGTGCAATATTATTCCATCACAATCATATACCACAACTTGTTCAGCCATTTCAATGTGCAATTCTTTGCCATCAGAAAAGAAGCACTAGAAATATTTTTGTACATATAAGTTGTTTTTCTTTTTTGTGTTTTTTCTCTTTTGGGATGGACACCTAGTGGTGGTATTGCTGGGTCAAATAGTATAGAAAGTTTAGTTGCACTTTGGGCATAATTCTAAATTGCTTTCCAGAATGATTGGATCAGTTCGCAACTCCAGTAACAATGCATTAGTATCTCAATTGTCCCCTATCCCATTTGTGATTTGTCATTTTTCTTTTCTGTCCTATTAATCAAATTAACATGTGTAAGGTAGTACCTCAGAATTGCTTTAATCTGCATTTCTCCAATCAATAGTAATTTAGAGCATTTTTTCTTATAGCTATAGATACCTTTCATTCTTCATCTGAAAACTGTTTGTATCCTCTGACCATTTATCAATTGGGGAATGACTCATATTTTTATAAATTTGACTCAATTTTCTATACATTTGAGAAATGAGGCCTTTATAAGAGAAAATTGCTTCAAAATTTTTTTCACAGTTATGATTGCTAACTGGATGTCCCTTAATTCCATTCCCTGCCCCCCCCATTCTATTTTCTCTCTCCTTTCATCCTGTCCCTCCTCAAGTGTTTTGCTTCTGATTGCCATCTCCCCCATTTTGCCCTCCCTTCTATCAGTCTCACCCCCTTCTTTTATCCCCTTCCTCTCTTACTTTTCTGTGGAGTAAGTTAGGTTTCTATATCCAACTGGCTGTGTATGTTATTCCCTCTTTGAGCCAATTCCAATGAGAGTAAGGTTCGAGTGTTCCCTGTCATCTCCCTCATCTTTCCTAAGGGCACTCTCAAGGTCTCTCTTAAGACCTTTGGAACTGATTATGTGATATGGGAAACACTAACACAGGACCCCTCCGCAGGGTGTGCCCTCATCAGAAGTTGCTGTGCTCTAGGAGCAAAGCAAAATTGAAACAGCTCAAAGGAAATGCAGGATGAGCAAGTTTAGAGTATCCAACCCAAATGTTCACACAGACTATTTGGCCAACTTGTGGTAGAGCATTCCAAGCTTGTATAAGTCTCATCAGCCACAGTTGGATACACTGAAACTTGACTCTAGCATAGTGATATCATTTGGATCCTCTTCGAGAATGAAGGACAAAAACCAACCAATCAACTAACCACTACTATAAAAGCTTTCTTGCCTCTTTTATGTGAGCTAATTTACCCTATTCTATCTCTCGCTTTCCCTTTGTCCCAGTACATTCCTCTCTCACCCCTTAATTTTAATGTTTTTTATATAATCCCTTCATATTGAACTCAAATCTGTGCCCTCTCTCTATATAAACTCCTTCTAACTACCCTAATAATGAGAAAGGGCTTATGAGTTTCAAGTATCATCTTCCCATGCAGGAGTGTAAACAATTTAACCTTCTTAAGACCCTTATGATTTCCCTTTTCTGTTTACCTTACTATGCTTCTCTTCAGTCTTATATTTGAAAGCCAAATTTTCTATTCAGCTCTGGTCCTTTCATCAGGAATACTTGAAAGTCTTCTATTTTGTTGAATATTCATTTGCCCCTGAAGGATTATATTCAGTTTTGCTGGGCAGGTGATTCTTGGTTGTAATTCTAGCTCCTTTGCCCTCCAGAATATCACATTCCTCTACTCCTTTAATGTGGAAGCTGCCAAATCTTGTGTTATCCTGACTATGACTCGATGATACTTGAATTGTTCCTTTCTGGCTGTTTGCAATCTTTTCTCCTTGACCTAGGAGCTCTGGAATTTGGTTATAATATTCTTGGGAGTTTTCATTTTGGGATCTCTTTCAGGAGATGAGCAGTGTATTCTTTAAATTTTTGTTTTATCCTCTGGTTCTAGAACATCAGGGAAGTTTTCCTTGATAATTTCTTTCTTTTTTTTTTTAAAGCAATTGGGATTAAGTAACTTGCCCAAGGTTACATGGCCAGTTTTTGTGTGTGGGTGTTAGGTATCTGAAGTCAGAACCGATCCTGGGTCCTCCCAACTCTGGGGCCAGTGTTCATACTCACTGCACCACCTAGCTGCCCTGAGAATTTCTTTAAAAATGATGTCTAGGCTCTTTTTTACCTAGCTTTCAGGTAGTCCAATAATTTTAAAATCATCTCTCCTGGATCTATTTTCCAGGTCAGTTGTTTTTCCAATGATTTATTTTAAATTTTTCTATTTTTTCATTCTTTTGGTTTTGATTTATTGTTTCTTGATGTCTCATAAAGTCATCAGCTTTCATTTGCCCAATGCTAATTTTTAAGGAATAATTTTCTTTGGTGAGCTTTTGAATCTTCTTTTCCATTTGGCCAAGTCTACTTTGTAAGGAGTTCTTTTCTTCGGTGAATATTTGTATATCTTTTTCCATTTGACTAATTCTGCTTTTCAATGCATTCTTCTCTTCATTGAATTTTTGTACCTCTTTTAACATTTGAGCTAGCTTGTTTGTTAAGGAGTCATTTTCTTCAGGATTCTTTTGTGCCTCCTTTACCAAATTGTTGACTCTTTTTGCATGATTTTCTTGTAGCACTCTCATTTCTCTTCTCAATTTTTCCTCTATCTCTTACTTGATTTTAAAAATCCTTTTTGAGCTCTTCTATGGCCTGAGATCAATTCATATTTTTCTTTGAGGCCTTGAATGTAGACATTCTGACTTTTTTTTTTGCCTTCTTCTGAGTGTGTGTTTTGATCTTCCTTGTCAACATAGTAATTTTCTATAGTCAGAATTTTTTCCTGTTGTTTGTTCATTTTTCCAGCCTACTTCTTGACTTTTATTTGCTAAAGTGGAGCTCTACTTCCAGGGTAGAGGTCATGCTGTCTCAAACTTCAAGGGTTTTGTGTAGCTGTTTTCAGAACTAGTTCTGGGAGTCTGTAAGCTTTCAGGTCTTCCAAGGTGGTATATTTTATTCACCACACCTCCTTCCCTCCACTACATGTAAAAACAAATTCTAACCTTTTTTAAGTTCCAATTTCTACCCCTCACTCCTATCCTAATTGTTTAAGCATGTATTCCATCATTCTTACACCCCTCGTGCAACCTAGACAATAGAGAATTTTTTGGATGTCTTTCTGTAGTCTTTGCTAAAATTTTGTTATCAATATTTATTTGTGACATTAGTCTATAATTTTTCTTCTCTGGTTTATTCCTCCTTAGTGTGAGTATTGGGACCATATTTGTCTCATTAAAATTTGATAGATTGTCTTCTCTAATTATTGAGACTAATTCTTCTAGTAAAGTTGTTACTCTTAAAATATTTGATAAAATCTACCTGTAACTACATGTGATCTACGAGTTTTTATTTAGTTTCTTTATGTCTTTATTTTCATTTCTAAGATTGAGTCACATGATTTTTTAAGGTGGCTAAGTTTTGTGGATAATATATTTCCTTTAGCTTCTCATTTTTGCTGACATAAAATTATATATAGTCATTTCTGATGATTCTTTTTGTTTCCTCTCCTTTAATTGTAAGTTTAACTTGTTATTATTTTATCTTGGTAATTTGATTGCTTTATTTTTTAAAAATAAAATCAAATTGGCTTTCTGCTTTCCTAGTTTCTCTGAAAGACCAGCCCTTTTATAAATTTATTAGTTCTAAGGTCTTTTTCTATTCAATGTTCAATTTCAATTCAATTCAGTCTAACAAACATTTGTAAATCATCTATGGATGGAGCTGGAAATACAAAGAAAAAATGCAAATAGTTCCTCAAATAACTTACATTATACAGGGGGTAGGGAGAAATGAAATTAAATACAAAATATATGCAAAATAATTAGATTTCTTTACCCAGTAAAGGTGTGAATGTTCATTTAGAATATGACCCAAATTTGAATAAGGTATTCTTTTTATATTTAAAATGGAAAATTTTTTTGTATATTTAAAATACTTTTTTAAAAGAAACAATTTTTAAGGAAGTGAAACTTCATCTGAGCCTTGAGGGACTAGGAATTTTATGACCCTGATATAACGTGCCTTCTGTTGTACTTAAGATTTTCTATCTCTACTAGCTTGCCTTATTACTTAGGAGAACAATCTTTTATTCAACACCCTTCTTTCCTATCTCTATTATTAATTTTAAAAGATCTTTGAAATACCTTTATTTTCAGCAATATTACTTCCTGAAAAAGGCAGTGGAGTATTGGGCAGGATACTTCACAATATGTACTGGGGCTCTGTCCTCAGTCCTTTTCTTCCCCTTCCTTCCATCTTGAGGCCACGCTTTGTTCTCCTTTCTTCCTCTTCCTCTGATATCCTCTTGTTCTCCATCTCTACCAGCCAGATATGACAGGGACCCAGACAGATCCACCCCTGCACTGACAGGCAGTTATGAGTAATGTAACCTCTGTTCATAGATTTTCTGAAGTGTCCCTCTCCCTGGAACGGAATCTCTTATGGGATCCCTTCCACACTTCCTCATTCCAAGGAACACTTGAAATAATAACACTTTCACCTGAACATTCCCCTTCCTTGAACAGAACCCAACTTTTACTTCCCACTCCAAGAGCACTCTCCTGTGTCCTACTCCCCTACTCACCCCCCCCCCCCCCCAATCTAAAATTCTTTCCCTACTCCCATTCTCAAGATTGTTCAAAAACAAAATACATGTTGTCTCCCTGTATTCTCAAGCTCAGGTCATATACCAATGTTTCTTACTTTCCCTTGTCTTTGCCTTCTGCTGTCCCCACCCAAGGGATTTTCTTCTAGTGCCCTTCCTTTAAGAATATTTAGTAAAAAAAGTGAATGTAGCTTTTAATTCATTTCTTTCTTTTTCTCTTCTCTGACATTTGACCTGTTGGATTCTTTTCCCTTCTGATTCTTTTTTCTATGCCCCTCAAATCATGTGAAACTTGTGTGTGTTCATTTAAAAAACAAATAACCAATATTATCTAATCCAAGTTAAACAAAAACTTTGATTCCATTGCTTGGCTTCTTCTTGGTATTTAAAATTCTTTTTATTAACATCTTTATTTTTACATCATCTAAACTTCCCCATATTCCTTTCCTACCTTCCCAGAGAGCCATCCTATATAAACTCCTTATGGTGTACAAGGACTGATTTTGATAGCATTAGCCCTTATCAACAATGCAAGGACCTAAAACAATCCCAAAGGACACATGATGGAAAATGCCAGCCACATCCAATAAAAGAACTATGTAGTTGGAATGCAGAATGAAGCAGACTAACTTTTTTTATTGTTCTTTTTTTTTTGTCATGTTTTTTTCTATTCATTATGTCTTCTATGCAACATGACTAATGTGAAAATGTGTTTAATAGGAATGTATGGGTAGAGCTCATATCGGATTGCAAGCTGTCTTGGGGAGGGAGGGGGAGAAAATTTAAAACTTATGGAAGTGAATGTAGAAAACTAAATTTAATAAATCAGGAAAAATCTTTTTTAAAGAAAAAAATCAGCAAAATGGAACAGTTTCTAAAGGATGTATTTACTATTTCTACCTTTTAACACTTATTTGCAAAATCTCTGTGCCCTCTAATACATGGTCAATTTTTTATAAAAGTTCCATATGGTGCTAAGAAATGTGTATATTCTTTAGCAGTACCATTTAGAAGATGTCATGTGTTTTTCTCTAGTTTCTTCATCAATTAAACATTCTGTATTTTTTTGTCTTTTTCCAAAACTGAGACAGCAAAATCTTCTGTGACTAACGACTTTTTCTATTTTCTTGTGATTCAGTTAATTTTTCCTTTATGGATTTAGGTGCTAGGGCAATTGGAGTCTATAAATTTAATATTAATTTTGGTTTCTTGTCTATTATTCAGCATAATGTAGTTTATAGCTTTTTTTGCTGCAAATGTTTATTTTTGTTTTGTCTGATAGCATATTGCATCTTATACTTTTTAAGATGTACCTGGTGCATAATACATTTTTTCCTGGCTCATTTTTATTCTGTAAATGACTTTGCTTTTTGGGTGTATTCTTCTAGGCAACAATTGCGGGGTTTTGTTTTCTTATCCAATCTGTTACTATATTTCATTTTATTGGATTTTAAAAATCTATTCACATTTAAAGTTGAAGTAGGCTTATATTTTCTTCCATTTGTTTCAAATATTGTTTTCATTTTCTGCATTTGAATTTTTTGTTATTGCTGTTTGTCTTCTTGTGTGAAAAGTACGTTATTCAGTTATTTTCATTTACTCTACTTTAAGGTAATCCTATTCACAGATTCTTTTCCCCTCATCCTTAAATCCCCTCCCATTTGTCACCCCTTTCTCTAGTATTGGAGTTAACTTACAACTTCTACCCCTTTTCCTTCCTTTAAGTTATGTAGTCAAGTAGTCTCCTCCTCCCCCCGTCACTTGTTTTGTTAGTTTAAATTTTGTTTTCTGCACCATTTTTCAAAAAAAGAATTTTTCTTTCTCTTTATCATTTCTCTGTTTTCTAGTCTGTATTTTTATTCTTTCATTCATGGCCCTTTATTCCTTCTTCAATCTATGTATCTTCAAAGGTAAACATTTTGATTTATCTCTTCTAAAGTTTCTATGGTATTGCTTTGTAGATATTACCTCCTTCCCCTTTCTTTTAAAATATATACAATTTCTTTATTTTTGAAGTTCCTCTTTTAAGAGATACACATTCCTGGAAGAGATAAAGAATATAAGTATTACTCCATAGTAGAAATGTTCCTGCATCCTTGATTATGCAGTTCATTACCGCCTGCTCTTCTCATGATCATTCCACTCCTATTTGCCATGAAACTTCTTCTCTGCTTCATGCCCTCCCACCCTCCTACATGCCAGTTGTCCCTACAAACTCTGATCCCCTTATCTTCTCAGGCAGAGTAGTCTAAGCATTAAATCTCTTAATATTACACCCATTTTAAGTCTTCATCTCCCATTATATAATCAATCTCTCTCTCCACCATGAGAACATTCTTTACTGGGATTTCCTCCCAACCTAGATTTACTCTTTCCCATTTCCATCGCACCTTTTGCCATATCAATCTTTGTCCTGAAAGTCTTCTTCTAAGAGAATACAGGAGTTATTTATTCTAAATTATCTTTTTACCATTGACTGGATTAGGGTACATCACACATTTCCCTCTATGTTCTTTATCCCTTTCCTCTTTTATGCACCTTCCTATTCTACAGTTCAGTCTCATAAAAATCAGATTCCCTTCTGGGTGGGTTTTTGTGAAGTTTAGTTCGTGGTGTTTCAAGTCTGCTTCTTCACCTTCAGCTTTTCCATTAAGTTCTGCTTTCACAATTGTCTTAATGGTTTCTATTCCTGTTTTGTTGTTTTTTAGCCAATAGATATCTTTCCTAGCTTTCCTCCCCCTTTTTCCTCCTTGGAACAATTTATTTCCTCACACCTTCCTTGGTTGTTGTTTTTATATTTTATTTTCTTGTTGGGAGTATTTGTAAAGCAAATAATTTGCTTCCATCTGCCTTTTTTTTCCTTGTAAGAATGTTTCAAATACATTTCTTTTATTGAATGACCATCTTTTTCCCCCTGATGATTATAAGTTCAGCTTTTTCACGTTGAGCTCCTTCGTTTTTTACATATTCCATTCTCTTCTGTAGTTTCTTGTTGGTGTATAAATCTTTTGTTATTTGAATTTCTTTTTCTTTATATTTGTATCTTTCTTCTGGTCTTTTGCAGAATGTGTTGCATTGGAGTTATTAAATACAACCACTATGTTGGGTCTTGGGAGTTTTCAGCATAGACTTTTTTTTCCTGGATGTAACATATGGATTCCTTCTATAATTTTAAAAGTTCTTTATTTTGAGTTCCAAATTATCACCTTTCCCCACTCATTGAGAAGGCAAGCAGTTTGCTAACCTATGAACTTTTTCAATTGGCACTTTATTTTCTCTCTTTAGAAGTTACGGGCAGTTTTCTTGTATTATTTTTTCTATTATGGTACTTGGTGACTTGTGCTTTTCTGTGACACCTATAATCCTTAAATTGTTTCTGTATGTCTTTGAGATCAATGTTATGCTTAGAGATATTTTAATGTTATTGCTTTTCGCCCAGACTATCTATCCTTCATTCTTTACTTATATTTCCAATCATTCATTCTGTTTCTTTGATGAGATCTGCTACTATGAATTCAAGGTTTTCTATTCTGCCAATCAATTATTTTTGCTGTGCAGATCATATGTTCTGCTCTCATTATTCTCTCTTGTACCTTTCGGGAGTCATCATGGTTCCATGTATTCTTAGTAATCTATAGGGTCCTATCACATGTTGATTTATTTTCCTTCATCTTGCAATATTTATTTAGGGATTGGTTTAGATGATCTAGGGCCCATATTCCCTTCTATTATTAATATCTGTTGGTTTATCTGCTTGTGCTCAAGGTTTTTGATTGCGTTTTCTTCTTGCCAAATTAGTAATTTGACTTTTCCCCTTCTATTCCTCTATCACTGATGTTCCTTTTTTATGATGTTTCCTCTGGGGGATGGTTTTGAAGCTATTAAGCTAAGGAATCCATTTTTTCACTGGCCTCAGTTTCTGCCCCAAGTGACTTTTCAGAGGGCAATAACCTCAGCTAGATACCAGTCTTCTTTCCTTCAGGCTTGTTAAAGCCCCTCTTCCCTCTGTTTCCCCTGTTCCCAACAGTGGTTCCCTGCCTCAGTTCCCTCTACTTTTTAGTTTTTCTGACTGAATGCTACTGAGGTAGCAGCAGTCCAAACTCCTATGCCTGTCTTTCCTTTGCAAGTAGCTGGGCAGAATTGAGGTTTACTGCTTCTTGCCAGACTGGTGGAGTAAGGGCAGTGGCAGAATATATTAGGGAAATTCTTCAGTGGGTCCCACAGCACAACCTGGCATCTCCTGCTGAACTATGGAGCCTGGTGGGGAAAGGAGGGGCTGAGGGAGCAGGTTAGAGATTAGTGTTCTCTGTTAATTTTTAAGGCTGTTCTTTATTTGGTGCTTCTTAGCTTCTAGGTCCGTAGAGACAACTGTAATTGCTTTATCCGTTGTGCTTAATTGCATTTCTTTTTTTTGGGAGGAGGGTCTGTCAATCAGGTTTGGAGAAAATGTCTTATCTTGGGTCATGTGACTGAATTGTTCAAATGCCCTACTTAGCCCTGTAATAACTATTCCCATTATTGACTATTATCTCAGGGCTATGCAAGTGGGTGGCCTTACTTCTGGGAATCATGGTCCAGACTGGGTCTGCAAAAAAGGAAGGTCTATCTACCCTTGGGCATTGTGGGTGGACCTTAGTTTTGGCTAGCTGGTCCTAGCAGAGGCCATGCATTTTGGCAGCTTTGTTTCAGAAAGAATAGACATACTTGAGAAGGCACTGCAGGTAGGATTGGACACAGACCAGGTCTTGTCTGGTACAAGGATGTGTTTGCATGTTGGGTTAGGGTGGTGTAGTAATGGGTTTTGGTGCTGTTGGGTCAATTCAGGAGGACAGAAGCAGGATCTTTGGCTTGGTGATAAAACCAACAATCTTAGAATATACCCAGAAGTACATTAAATATGTAAAACACACAGTAATGCTTTTAACAATGAATATTAATTGTCCTAAGGATGAAAGTTTAAAAGGACAAATCCATTCACAAATTTAAACTCTTAAAAAATCGTTTTATTGATTCTTTACCATACAAAATTTATTCAAATTACATCCATTTGAAGTGGTAAGATCACAGCTAGAGAACAGGTCATCCTGTAACAAATCTATTTACAAAACCCATCATAAAAGCTTTTTTTTAACTTTTTTTTTTTTTACATTATTTTACATGTTACCTTTTTTAAACTAACATACAACACAAAGCTCAACTGATTAGTATTATTTTTGCCTATTCCTTCTTTGGGAGAAGGATTTACTTTGTACAAAATGGTATATCCTCTGCAAAAAAAAAAGTTCACAACCTGACCATTTCTATTCTTTTTTACTCTCCATTAATCTCCCTATGCGTTCCTCCTTCCTCATTCACATGTTCATTTGGAACTCAAGTTTTCTTTTTCCACAGAGCTAAAGCTTTAAATACTGCAATTTTATTTACAGATCTACATCTTAAAAAAAACCAACAACAACAAACTAACTAAACCAAACACTCTTAAAAAATTACAAACCAGCTAGAAAATATTCTGGCAGTGTTTACAAATTAATTTCTATTATTATACAAAATGGCTAGATGACTAAATGTGAATAGACTACATTAGCAACTTAAATAAAACCTTCACTATGCACATATTTGTACATATAAACACACACTTAACACTGTTTGACAGCTCATAATGTGTTGCCCTTTATACAATTTTATATTCTAAGGCTCACTCAGTCAGAATTTGCACACAAGTAACTTAACTTTTAGCCATTTCAGATGTGAGCTTTTGTTTTTATAGCAGCAACTCAAGGGTACCAGAAAACCTGCAATACAGAGTACTCAAAAGTAAATAATAAAAAATACTGTAGTACTAACCCACTGTATTTGCCAGATAGGATGATAAAGTTAAAACAACTTGCAAACAAAAATACAACATGGGACACTTAATTCATGTACATCAAATGAGCCTATGAATTGGAAAAAAAATCTTACACACAAAGGAACTTTTAAGACGTATTAGGATTCCTCTCACTTTTAAAACAATAAATATGGTATTATATTACCAAAAGGATTAAAAAAATAAACAATCCAGTCAGGTGATACTCACTGTTTAAAACTTTGGGAAAAGTCAGCTTTGCGCTGCTGGCAAAGAGAATTACACAAAGCTGGAAGCAGAGGCAGCTAACCAGATGAGATAAATATGGTCTATGGAAAAAAGCTTGGCATAAATTGTTTCCTTTACAGGAAAAAAAAAACCCACAGTGCATTTCCAGTAGGCACTTAACACAAAGCTTCCCTCCCCACATCCCACCCCCCCCCCCCCTACCCCTCCTCTCTACGTAGTACCACCACCAATCATTCTGTACCAGGTCCAAGGTGTGTGGGGGTAAGAACACACACTGTGCATCTTTGTTCTGCATTTTTTTCCCTTTTCAAATATACACCCACACATACGTACACAAGTATTTTAAGGTGTTGGTCACTTTTATGACTCCCCCACCACTTTGCATATTATGGAATTCTGTCTATAGTCAACTCCAAGGTAAGGTTCTTTTCAAATTTTACCAAGGGATTTTTTTTGTTAAAGTGTTTATCAAGTGCCCATGTGCCCAAGCACTATGTCAGGCATACAAAATATCAATTTCACTGTTCATTCTGAGGTTCTTCCTAACTATTATAATTCTCCCCCCATAATCTGTCTAGAATAGATGATGGGAGAATTCTCAGCACTCAGGGAATGGAGTTTGAGGTACAATGGAACCAAGACAAACTCTGAACTACAAGTCTGGCTGTGAAAGAATATAGGTTTCCATCTGGAGATGGGAAAGCATACTTGGATATTCACCCAAATGAAGCTAACACAACCCCCCCACCTCCCAAACTTGGACACCATTCCCTGAGAATAAATAGGGAGAATTCTACCACACCTTAACTAATACTGCCTTATTTGCCTTGACTCCCTTCAATCCATGATACTCCCTCGTAAGTAAGAGGGAACAGGATTTGGACCAGAGCTACTGCTGGACCAAATACCTTTTATGATTACTTACTAGCTAAAGTAAATATTGTTCGGCCTCCTGGGATGGGAATGTCATTCTTCCTACAGAGGTCTCCTTCTGACCCCATCCCTAGGAGTGGTGTCCCTGAGTGTGATGCAAGAGAGCCCTTTCTTGTGGTTATTGGCAGACAAAAAACCCCTAAATGAAGCAGTTCTTCTCAGCCTCTACTTTGAACTGCTGTATCCATGGATCTGGCACTCCCTTTCTGCAGGTGGCCCAAGGCATTAGTATCCAATACTGATTCACCCCCAGTCCTGCATTCCACAGAGAAAGGACCAATGTGAAACAAGGCCTACACAGCACTGGGATCACACAGGTTTAGAAACTTTGCTCAGCAGCAGCAGTTCTTACCAGCTTTGCCCCAAGCTGGAAGGAATTAGTAGAAACTGCTTCAAAGTAAACAATTAAATTGAAATGGTGATGGGTGCCCACAGAAAGGCTTTAAAAAAAAAAAACAACCAATAATTCCTAAGTGGCCATGTGCTACAAATAAACTTTAAAAATACAAATAGAATGGGGATTTTATGGGAGCACCTAAAAATCCACAATTGCTTGAAGTGGCAGAAATTGAATACATCTCATCTATATTTGCAACATATTATATGGAACACTTCAAACCAAAGGCATAATAGGGCATTAGTATTTCTTACCTCATACCAAACAAATAGTACATAGCTTAAACCAAGTTAGGACCACAATTCAAATATTCCTAGGAAGAGTTGAAGAAATCCATTTTCATACTTTTGTATGACTTCAAGTTTATGCTTCCTGCAGTTCCATTCCATATTAGCAGACCCCAAAGACATGCATTCTACAAAGAAGGCACGGCTTGAAATGCTATTAAGGAAGATTGCTGTTTGCAAGCGGACCACGTGGTTCTGGCCCTTCTCTACCAGCCCATTTATCAGGCACAGTGGCCACCTGGGAAGGGAGGGAAGGCGGGCAGGAGAGGGCAAGGTACAGCTACTTGATTGCACACGTTCCCACCTGCTGTTTCATCCACGAGATTTTGGAGCCTAGGGCAAAGCAAGGCTTTCCCAAAAGGAGCCTGCCACTGTGCGCTTATTCAATATTTAGAAAAAAAACTTAGTAAAATGTCAGCTTTGTTGTGAAGTTGTAGTTTACTTCGTGATAATATTCTTGAAGGAAGAAGGTGGCAAGGGACAACACTGAAGGACAGATGTTCTAGTTCCATGATAAAAAAATATTGGTTTATATATAGAGAGAATTCACACAAAACAATCAACTGCACATAAAGTCCTCCACCAATGGAAGTTTTTCTAAATCATAAGCGTCAAAGAGATCACTGATGCCTTCTTCTTCCCCAAGGCTGAGTAGGTAGTCTTCTTGGATCAAAGGAGGCAGTAAGTTCACAAATGGTCCTTCTAGGTTTGAAGGAATTTGGTCCTCAGTCTGCTGGAGCAGATTAGTTGGAGAAGCCAAGGGAGAAAGGTTTGCCATAGAAATGGAACAATCAGCATGTCCTGAGTTGGTTGAGGCCAAGTCTATAAATTAAGATAGACACATCACAATAAAAGGAAGACTTCTGTTATGCTTCCTCATCTATTTTAAATTAAACAAAATGCCCTATTACAACTGAAGGCAAACAACTTTAAAGATTAGAAACTAAGTTCGTTTCGGCTGACAATTAGTAATTTTAAAAATAAATGTGGTGTAGCGGACAGAGTGCCAGGCCTGATGTCAGGAAGACTTGTCTCCCTCATTTCAAATTCAGTCTCAGACATTAGCTATTCGACTGTCTGCCTCAGTTTCCTCATCTGTAAAATGAGCTGAAGAAGAAAATGGTAGACCCCTAAAGTATTTTTGCCAAGAAAAACCCAAATCCGGTCATGAAGTCAGACATGACTGAATAAAAAAAAAATAAGCCAAATGACCCTCTGCAAAAACAACATTAAGGCTGGCTCCAACACTTTAACCCCCAAATCATGTACCTTTGCTATATCATTTGCTGGAGAATTATTATATTGTACTTGAACCTCTTCAGAGATAGTCTGAAAGGGATGAGGTAGGCAGTAGTCTTGACCATTAACTGTGACCAAGACTGGCAGGAAATTAGCAACCAAAGCCTGTCTGAACCTTGACACTGAGTTCACATGCTTCTGCCAGTCCCACCAAGGTTTTATGTCACAAACAAGGAGGTGCGTGCTATTGTTACTACTGGCCCAGGGACATAAGGAAGATGTGTAAGAAATGCATAGGAAAGGATAAGAAGCTGAGTAGATGGGATCAGACTTTAACCCAGCACAACTTACGGTTAGATGCACCAGTTTTATGGGAAAAAAAGAGTTAAGGACAGGATCTGTTTGTCTTAAAGATGATGTAGGTACATTTTTAATATATAAGAAAAAAAAAAGGGAGAGGGTAATGAAAAGGTTAAGGTTCAGAAGAAAACGGAATAATTTAGGAAAAATAATTATTCTTATGAACATTTTAATCTTTTATACCCTTCTCATCTCTGCTGAAAAAAAAATTCAGTTCTCAAAAATAAACCTCTTCCTGCACAACTTTTCCATTTTATTTCTCTTGGACTTCTGCTCTCTAGCACGATAACAAACGGGGACATGGTCAAATACAGCAGATAAGCTGCTCCTTTTCAAATGGGAGGAAGTTTTCCTACCTACTTCAAAGGTGGTCAGCAGCAGAATTTGGGAACAGAATATGCAGTTCTATCACCAAATAAGGAAGATTGAATCTATGATTCCTTGAATTGAATCAATTAGAATGATAGTGTAAAAATAAATTTTAACCCCCACTTCCAAAAAGGTATTTATTTTCCTCTCTATGCTTCTGTTTCCTAAGCCTAGACTTACAGAACCGAAACAGGATTCTCAATGAATTAATCTTCACATCAAGTTTCTAAAGGATTGCAGAACAAAAATTGTTACCTTTGGAACTGGATTTGGGAATATTCCCATTGTGGTCTTGGTTGTAGGATTTTACTGGACTGTGTGTTTCATTCTCTTCTGGACACAGGTAAACTTCAATGGGTCCTTGGTTACTTGATAAATGTATTTGTAGGCTCTACAAATATGTAAAAAAAAAAGTCTACAGTAAGAGGTGAAACTGGCAATTTTCCCAACTAAACTTCATTATGGTTTCATCACAGAAGCAGAATAACTGGCAATAATAAGCATGTGTCTGAGGTCATAACATAATTGAGAGATATTCTACCTCCTTCAGGCTTTTATCAAGATTTCAGAAAGAAATAAAACATATGCTTTCATAGACTTTTGAAAAGAGTGCCACTAGTGAAGTTTTAGGAACTGTGTTTTTGAATTACCATCACTTATCTATTATATATTAAAAGGTCCATCTTATTAGTGTTACAATAAAAACATTCTTAGTAGTATATACTTTAAAATAGGGACCAACTGTACTGAATGAGCAAAGGATGGTATTTCCAAGTGGCAATAAAGAGAATGCAGTGCACACTTTCATGTGCCATTAAGTTTTTTAAAAAATAAAATTTATCTCTAGAAATGGAAAAAAATAGTTAACAAACCTTCCTAAGTTTAAGGGTTCTTAGTTCAAGGGGTAGATTTAGTTAATATGTGTAAAGACAGAAAATACTCCTATATTTCTTCAAATATTTAACTAAATCCACTCTTGAACTAAAAGCCCTTTATCTTTTCTTTTTCTAATTTTAAAAAACGACCCAAAAAAACTATTTCCTTTACTTCCCACATGCACCCCCCCCAGAAAGAAAAAGAAAAACAAAACCCTTGTAATAAATATGCAGTGTCGAGCAAAATAAATTGCCGCATTGACTATGTCCCAAAAAATATCAGACAGATTATTATTGGTTAACTCACAAAACCCTCAAGACAAATTCACACCTCCTACCGCAAGCCAGGAGAAATAGCAAGTATTCAGGAGAAAATGATGTACTGATTTTCCCATTTCGTGAGTTTAAGAAAATATTTATAGCTGAAAGCTTTGCAACAACAGGAATTTTTAGTCTCGTCCTTACCTCTAAGGGATCAGGCACTTCAAGTCTTGTTTCTGGAGGGGCTTTCACAACTATAACAGTTTGGTCTTTAAGGCCACTAATTTTTCGGATATCTTGATATGTAACATAAGCTAATGTGATAAGTGTTAAAGAAATCTTACCAAAAACTGGCAAAAGGAACCCAATGAAAGACAACAAATCTAACAACATCACTACAAAAAGCACAATGTTTTACTTCAATTATACCAGTGAATCTATCTTGGCAATTTGATCATCATCATGATTGGCTCCCACGTGATTTTTTTTTCCATTCAGAACTGTGTTATGTATGAGTCACCTGTTATTTTTCAAAGGAAGATATTATCAAAGACTTGCTGTGATCAAGTCATCTTTTACTTACTGTTAGTGGGAACTACTGGAGGTGGAGAGTGTTGGTGAGATTATTATAAAGATTTCAAGGTAAGCAAGGATTAGCCATTTTTCCTAGGGAGGGGGGAAAAAAAATCCCAAAACCACCTTAATAGCTAGGCAAAGCTGGCAGTTGGGCTGGAACAAGTGTGAACAGGTAATTGGACCCCAGTGGGTATCACTATCTCTAGGCTTTACAAGTGGGCTAAGAGAAAACACAACCAAAGTGGGAACCTGGTGGGAGGTGATACTTGGGGGTGCCAAGCTTTGAAGTCAAGAGACCTACAGGCCTAGAAGTATCACAACAAATGGTGATGGAGTAGAATTTCATCTAAAGAAAATGCCAGCCCAGTTTTCCCTTGAGCTGTTCCCTACACCCACAGCCTCCCCTCCTCTCCTCACACTCACTCCTGCTTGTTGAAATTGTTCTCCTCCAAAAGTCATCTTAAATGCCACCTCTTCCACAAAGGTTTCCCTGATTTCCCCAAGTAGAAAACAATCATTTTTTTTTACCACCTTGGGCCCCACATAACATTTTGCTTGCAATCTCTTTAATCATGTATCAATTATTATCATAGGTTACTTGCTGTACATGTTATATCCCAACACTACTAGAGTGGTGGATTCCCTGGTGACAGGGACCATGTCTTATGTGTTCTATCTAACACAATGCCCTGCACACAGTGGACCCTTTAAAAAAATTCTTTGTTGAGCTGAACTGATAAGAGGCTATTGAGGGGTGGGTAAGGCTGGGATTAATAGGCACCACTAGGAATCATTTTGAATGTTGATTACTATCTCTGGATGAGACGTCTTCAACCTATGAACTCAATTTTGTCCTCTATAGTTTACTTTATCCTTTTGTTTGCTTTTATTTTGGGGCAGGGGGGGATGAGGAATAATACAAACTCTGTCTCAAGAAAACTAAGAGGGAAAAAACATGTTATCCATGGTCCTAACAGTAATGCAAGGGCATCTTGGGAATACTATAGAAGCTGCATAAATCCAGTGGAGGAAACATGGCAGGAGAGAAAGAGGAATCTCTGCCTTGGCAGTTTTGGGGTATGGTCTTAAGAGAGGAAGGGAAACCTCAGGAAGGATGGTCTGGGGTTCAGCTGTGAGGGCCACACTGCTTCTGTCAAGGGCTCTTTCTTTTCACTGGCCAGTTCTGATTAGCACTGAGAAGATCAAGGAGTGCCACGGCAGGCACATTTTTTAATTGCCACATGTGATAAAAGCTTATATAATAAATAAAATAAACTTCACCCACAATTATTCAGTCTGCTGTAGGAAAGGAAATTTCAACATATTTGTCAATAAGTTATACAAAATTGGCAACAGAAATAGAAAATTGAGGTGAATTCTGCAAACACACTCTAAACATATGAACTTGAAAGGTCTTTCCCTCTAGCCTGTTCCTGAATTTGCTCCATTAAGGTCAGCAACCTGCAGTGAGCTTTTTACATTTACAATAAAATGCTGAGAAGGAGAATGTAGATGACAATGCAATTGCAGCTATCACATGTCCTGAAAGGCTGTTCATCAGGTACTGAGCAGCTCCTCTGGGATTTGGCACAAAAAATAGAGGAACTGGAACAATCCTTGTAGGGGCTACTCCATCCAGGTCATTACTGCCAACAGATCCAGCTCGGCTATTCTCTATCTCACTAATAATCACCCTTTCTTCTCAGCAGACTACCTTGCATAGAGAGGATACCATAAATGTTTAATTGAATTAGTGACGAACAATTGACACAAAAAACACTATCAAAATCCTTTCCAAAATTATTCTATATTGAAAAAATAGATGCTTCCCTAGTTTCAGTAAAAGGCAACTAAGACATTTCCCTTCTTAGGCCCATAAACATGACAGTTAAATGCAACTACAACATAATGTTTTATTTCCCCACTGACAAAAGTTAAGTGTCAAATAATCAAAGTTTAGGTTGAAATAAATCTTGGGACAACTAAAGTCCCATCAATTTTGCTTTCTATTAATTAAACATTAAAACCTTTTTCCCCAATTAGTAACACGCAAAAAAAAAAAATCTCCTGGCTATGTCTGGAAGCAATAATTTGCACTTTCATTAAGATGCAGAAACATGAGAAACAAGTTTTCATGAGACATCAGTTGGGATTTCTCTCTATGACACTGCTGCCTTTTAAAAGGCAACCTTTGAATCAATGCCTTCCATCTTTAATGGCATGATAGTATCCTTTCCCTGTGTTTTTTCAGCCCTTTTATTCCCCAATCACATTTAGGATTATAATGTCCTAATGGCTACAACACTGAGCAAAGAAGAATCTAGAACGTCAACAGTGTCAGGGACTCACCAAAATTTTGTGAAACACATTAAAGTTAAATCTAATGCAAAGCTGTCATCAAAATTAATATTGTTGCATTAATTTCTTAATAATAACATGACTCTATACTATAAAAAAGTTAGTGAGGTAGTACATCCCAATTACTTGCATGTATATGGGCTGTTTCTAATAAGAATTCCTCTGAATTTCTCTTAAAAAACACCGATGCTATGTCTAAACTATCTCTTACTGGGATCAAGAAAACATTTTTACACATTTTCCTTATTTTCCAAATCAAGTTAGCTACTGAACAATACACACACACACACACACACACACACACACACTCACTCACTCACTCACTCACATTCAATCTCTCCTCCCACCATGAACACAGTTATTTCTGCATTAAACTAAAAGAAATCTTTAGCATAATCTAGAATCCTTTAACTCTGGACCCTGTCTTACTGGAACTCTAGAACAGATATAAGCCAACTCACTGGGCTGCAGTAAAGGATATTTTTGATTTTCTGAATCTTCTGTTAACAGCTTAAGGTCCAGGGTGCAGCTTTGAATCAGATCATCGAGCTTCTTCTCTTCCTGGCTGAGCTCTGTCACTTCCTTTGACAAACCTTGACACTGAGCCAGCATGCCCCCATCATCAGAGAGACTGCAGCCCCTAGAAATTAAAAGAGATTATTTTGCACAACTATTCATAAAACTTCATAAGACCAGGGGGTAGGGGAAACCCTTGGGAGTGGAATAGAAGTGGTAGTGGTTCATTTGATAAGCATTCCTGACAAGTACAGTATAAAGAAAGCTTATACTTTGTAAGCCAAGTTTTAAAAAGAACATCTATACAAATTTCTACATAAATGCAGCCCTACAGTTTTCACTGCAAAATCGCAACAGAAGCATGATCATTATTATTATTTTTTTGAATATTTTTTCCTTCGGAAGAAGGCCTGAACTAAAAGGAAAACAGGACAAAACCATCTGACTTAAATAAACACTCATAACAGAAACAGAAAGCAAGAGATTATTTGATCAAGAAGTAGACCAAAATATCCCAATCAAAAACTGGATGATTCCAACTTTAAGTTGTATTCTACAAAGAGCAGTTTACCAAGACAATCAATGAAGTCACCAGTAATTGACATGAAAAAGAAGGGTGAGGTCAACAGATAATGAGAAAGTCTAACACTCAATAGGTGTCTTCTCTCTCTGTCTCTGTTTCCCCCTTCCAGCCAAATGGACAAAAATGTTCCACTGCTCTAGCTTCTTTCAGGCACCAGAAAGAGGTCTAGCATATCACCTTCGAAGCATTATCTTGTAAAAGCCAAGTAATAAATTAATTCCTACCTCCTAGTGCTTAAAATGATTTAATGCTTTTCTCCTTTCTGTTCAGGTATTCTATGAGTAATTCACAAAGGTTACTATCATCTTTTAAGTCATGATGTAGCCTTGTCAAATGGGCACATGATGTTAAGTGCTGTCATACCTCTCATTTTACAGACAACAAAACTAAGGGATAAGAATTGAGAATTCTGGCCAAAATCAGACAATTAAGAAAAACAAAGACCTAAACAAAGCCACAGAGTCACTGAACAATGACACAGGCTTGGTTAATTTGATGTGTATATAGTTGACACAAGCCACAATTTATTTCCTACTTCTATTTTCAGAGGATCAAAAGGACAAATATGTGTATCCACCTCATGGATCACATATGCAAGCACACACACATACAGTCACTTGTCGTTCAAGAATAAATACTGGTTGGTATTTGAGACAGCACTGTTTATTTCAAAGATTTCCCTACTCTAGGCTAATCAAATAAAAGTTCTTCTATCTGTGATATTACTTAAATAAAAAGCCCATTTTTCTTTTTACCTTTAAGATTATTTGGGCTAAGAAACTAAGTAGATGGTGGGAGATGATGAATCAGGAGTATGGAGTGGAGGGAAAGAAATGGAATGATATGAATGGAGAAGTTGAGTCTGAAAGAAAAGCTACTGCCATTTAAAAACTATTCCCCACAGTGACAGGGACTGATACTCACATCCACTGTACGTTGTTTTTAGATTTCTTCTTAATGAGGTGGATGCCTTCCAGAACATTGGTGATATCATAAATCCTCCTCTTTTGCACCTTAAGCACTTCAGCTGCCTTGTTCAAATCCAAGACCCCATCTGGGGATTGGCTCAATAGCTGAATGAACTTCTTGGTGAGCAGACCAAGTGACGTATCATACCGTGTTTTTTCTGAGGGAGATTTTGGAGCTTGAAGAAAAACAAAAACCGAACGGGTAGGGGATGGGGGTGAGGGTAAAGAACTGAAGGGTTCCTCTGCAATGAAGCAAGCCTTCTTTCCCATTCCAGCACAAGTTAGCATCCAAAGCACAGTATTTTTTTTTTTTTGCAAGTTACACATAGTAAAGTTTTGGAATAAAAAAGATAGGGTAGCAGAAAATTTCTAAAAGAGATTAAAGCACCTTACATTCAGAGGGTATGTGTGTGTGTGTGCGTGCGTACATCTTCTGAAGCCTCACTATTATATTGCTGTGGAGTTGATACCCTAAGTAGCATCGTAATATGTAAAACTGTATTCCAAGTAATTCTGTGATTTTTAGCAAATAATTCACTTCCAACAGGACCCAATACCCACTCAAATTATATTTAAGTCTACACTATGGTGAGTTATATTATAATCAGGTTTTACTGAATTTTTTCACATTTGCAAAGTTTTTGAACAAGACTTCGCATTTAAGGGACATCAGAGGCTATCTAGTCTAGAACCCTCATTTTACAGATGGGAAACAGGTCCAGAAGTATTAAGTGACCTGCTCAAGGTCACACAGGGAATAGGGATCAGAGATGGAATCTGAACTCAAGATTCTCTGACTCCAAATCCAGTGTAACGTCTACTGTACCATAAATTAAATTAGAAAACATTAATCATCTATGTGCAAAGTACTGTATTAGAATAATTTATCCACCAAGTCTCCCAGGTTTAGGTCAAGGATTCCATCTTAAATATTACTTGGGTAGTTGACTTCATGACTCCCTCATGAAGATAACAAGATCTTAAGGAACCTTAGGAGTGACATAATCCAATCTTCTCATTTTATATTTAAGAAAACTAAAGTCAGAGGGAGTCTAAGTGACTTACTCAAGATTACAGAAGTAAATAAGCCTCAGAAGTGTGATCTGAACTCAAATGCTTAATCAAGAGAGACAACGCCTTTTCTATTCAACCAGACAGACCAACTTGGCTTCTACTGTCAAATGACTTCCTTGAGTCCCCTCCCTAGTCTACCCAATTTTTCTTTCTCCCATTTTTAAGTGGGTGACTGTGGGATGAAATTTAGAATCAGAAGACAATTTAGTCCAACATCAGCTTACAAAAGAGGAAACTGAGGCCCAGGCAACTGAAGTCACTTTGCCCACGATCATGCAGGTAGCAGTAACTACGGTAAACTTTACTTTTCTCTGTCAATTCTAATGCTACCTAGCTACAGAATCAATGTGTAGGGAGCTGCTCATCTTGATCTGGTTAGTCTCAACACCAATTATATAAAATTAAATTTGATTGCAGAACAGTGCCAAACATATTTTATAATTTAGGTTGAAAATGTAACTGTACACTGCAGTAAAGATCTTGAAATGACATAGCATCCATGCACAGACATATACTCAGCAGGTTTCACTTGGAAAATTGTGGGCACTTTGGGGGTGGGGGGGAAGAGGACAGAAATAGAAAGATTAAAAAGAATGAAATACGTGCCAAAATTATTCCAAATTTTGCACTCTCTCAGCCACATGCTGTGAAAATTGGGAGTCCTACACCAAAAAGAATAATGAATATTTCCTTACTTTTTGGACTATCTGGACTTCTTACTGCGGCTCTTCCTTTGCCTTTGGGGGTTTTTAGACCATCTGAGAGAAACTGATGACCACTTTCTCCTAGCTCCAGCCTTCGCTTTGCCTATAAGAAAGTACAACCATATCCATCACTGATTACATCTAAAAAAATTGAAGTAATGAATGACAAAACTCTCCCAGTTCCACAAAAGTGGAAGAGGGGGGCTGGCAGAGGGTTTAGGGGCAGTGTCAATCATTAGATTTAAGAGAAATTACAGACTCAAACTTAGGCTACAACTGAAGAAACATTGAATAACACTCACTTCCCACCATCAAACTAGAATACTAACAATAAATTCTTATTCAATTTAATAATTATTTCTGGAGTGAAAATCATATGTCCAGTACTGTGTTGGATGTTGGCAGTGACATAATTTAATTATAATGCCGACAAATTTCATAGTGACTTGCCAGTATAAAACATGCTCAATTAGATAATCACATAAAGATATCCAGCACTTATATTCAGCTGAGTTCTTAGACTTCTGAGAACCACCATTGTCTTATCTAAGATAATGTCCAATATCTAATATTGGATCCGCATTGAGGAGGACACGTAGGGCATCAATTAAGAGTAGAAATATCTCATTTTAGATTCAAATCTTACCAAGATTTTACCACAGCCCATAAAGTATGGATGGACTTTAAAATTTTTAAAAATTTAATTCAACAAACATTAAGCATCTCTAAGTATAATATACTGTATGAGGGACATACATGTTGCTTTTTTGTTTTTTAAAGTAGCTTTTGTCTTAAGTTTACAATCTAATGAAAAGATAAAAAATAACTGGTTCAAGTGATTTGATTTTTTTTTTACTGGGATTGAACAGAATCAGGTTTCATTAACTGAAATCTACAGCAGAATTGTGCAGATTTTTTCCTGTAAACAAGATCAGCACCATTTCTTACTTTTATCATCCCTATTTCAAATACAAATACTACAAGGTAGAATTGTAGTAGCATGTTTGGAAAGAGAATAAAACACCTCAACTCTTCACTCAATCACCTAAGCATTTCTATCACCACAAACCCATTTTTAATAAGTTTTCAAGGACAGGAACCTTGTTTCCTGTATATCTTTTTCCACCGACAATGCTGGCAAGTTCTGAATACTAACATCTGTCAATTCCATCAACAGAAAAGACCAATTTATGTTTACAAAGAGTTTGACATATATCTTTATACACAGACAATAAGTTTAAGTATTGTATGGGGATGTTTTCTCAATGATGCTTGTTTTTTGGAAACAAAACTCTTCTGTTCATCTATATACAAAAGCATTTGTGAAATAATTACATAACCATGAATGTTTACAATATTTTATTATATTTATAACCCAATCTCAATTGTTTATTAGAATGAAATACTTATGCTTTTATACCTTCTACAAAATTAACGCATCCTTTGCATAACTAGATGGGAATGGGTGGAAAGACTACAATACAGAGGCCTTCATCTTTACTATAGATCACTCTTCCTTTTATCTCCTCCCACCACCCTTCCCCCGCAAAGGAAGGAGGAAGTAGGGAAAAGACTCAAATGAAAGCTTTTTTCCATTTTCTTTTCCCTTACTAGGCTACAAATTTTTTATTTCCTCAGGTACTATGTTTAATTGGGAACCTCTAGTCTCTCTCTGTGTACACGCATATACACACATACACACAAAATATGGATTTTCTTATTTTTGACTTGGCATAATGATACAATAGTACTTTTAATACTATGTTCCAATAATGATTCTCATTTACAGACTAATTTATGTTTACAAAGAGTTTGCCTTACATTTTTTCATTTGATTCTTAAAGTAACCATGCATTATTAGCCCCATTTCGCAAACAAGGAAACTGATGCAGGTTCAATGAGTTGTTAATAATTGTTAGGAACTGGATTCAGGTCTTATGACACTATTTGGTGGTTTCTTTGAAAAAACAAATCTTAAAGCACTATTTAAATGCTAGTTATTGTAATTATTGTTAATTTTTATAATACACCATAGTTCTAAGCTGGTATTTACAATATAACATTAGGTTAAGCAGTCCCATAATGTCTTGTTGTAGAAATGGATTAAGAAAAATAGAATTAAGTGACCTTAAGAGATAGTCTAGTAGTCCAACCTTTCATTTTACACAGAAAGAAAACAGATCCACAGAAGTGATTTGCCCAGGGTTTTTTTTTTTTGAAGTCTTACCATTTTTAGGTTTAAAAACAAACAAAATCCACATAAATTCAAAGGTGCTTTTAACTAAACTCCTCTCAATTAACCTTATCTATATTTTAGAGATAGGAGAAAATGCATAAATCAAATATAAAATTCAGTCAGCAGTAGCCAAGACCACAATTAGGTTCCTGATCTATGATATTATATTAACATCCTAGAATCAGAGTTCAGTTGAAATTTGCATGTTGGAGCCAAAGATGGTAAAAAGAACTGCAGAATTTCAGCCTCAAGATAGTTGTGCATTTCTGCATGTATCTAAGAAGGGACTATCAACTTAATACCTGAACAGACAAGCCTTGCAGAGAACTGGGGAATGAAGCAGGTATGAGAGAAAGGGGAAAACCAAAAACGAGTTTAACAGGTGCCAGCCATGACAGGCAAGGAGGCATCTTCCAGGTGCGTGGGTGAGTAGATAGAGACAAAGCTGGAGTAGAGAAAATTATATAGTCGGGGAAAAAAGGCACATCCACAGCTAGGAAGGAGAAAATGAACTGAGCCACAATCAGACACTTTAGCAGAAGTAGGGAAAGGACACTTCTTACTTTTACCTTAACAAGAACAGGGTGGTTTTCTGGTAAACTACAAACCCTAACAAATTCTGATGATCCTAGCTAAGTGAAGCCTAGGAGAGGTGATAGGATAGCCTGGAGGCAAAATAAGGAAAAGGAAAAAGGGTACAGGTGAGAATCTGAAAGCAAAAGAAGCAATACTGCAAAATAAATGGGGAATATTTCTATTTGTTTTTAAAATTGTGAGCTTAATTACAGATGTCCAAAATGTGCATTTCAACATAAAAAGAAAGGCAAAAGGGGAAGATGATAAATAAAAAAGGAGTAGGAGAGCTAAACACCCACACTGTGTAACCCCTCACCTCTCTTATTCTGGGTATGTGGAAATCTATTCATTCTTTGGGCTGACTGACCAGCTCACTCTCACCTACACTAGAGGACTGGTCTTGCAGTTAAGAAGACTTAAGAGTTCAAATTCAATCTCAGACTAGCTGTGTGACACTGTGCAAGTCACATATTCCCTATTTGTCTCAGTTCCTAATCTATAAAATGAGCTGGAGAAAGAAATGGCAAACTACTCCAGTCTCTGCCAAGAAAACTCCAAAAGGGGTCATGAAGAGCCAAACACAACTGAAAAAAAAAAAAGACTAAAATATGGCCCTGAAAACTGTTTCCTTATACTTGAATTTTATCAGTTTAATAAGTTCTTTCTCTGCCCCTTCAAACTATCACACTGTTCATGTATAAATATATAAAAGCACCATCCTATATAACTTACAAAGTGATTAAACTTTTGTATATTTGTTCTTCTAAACTTTTCTCAATTAACAAGCTTTTATTAGTATCTCTCCTTCCCACCTCCATACGATTCCCGGTGGAAAAAAAGAAAAAACCCTTGCAAAAAATATGGATAGTCAAACAAAACAAATCCTGCATTCTCTACATCCCAAAGTGTGACCTATCCCTGTGCTCTAAATCCAAGACATTCTGTATGGTTGGGAGTAGTATGCTTCACCATCCATCCTTTGGAACTGAGGCTGGTTATTTTGTTGTTTGGAGTTCTTAAGTCTTTCAAAATTATTTGTCCTTAAATATTGTTGTTATCATTTAATTGTTCTTAGTTTTACTCTGCAGCAGTTCACACCAGTCTTATTTCATCATTCTATATATTAGTGCAATAATATTTCATTATATGAATACACTGTAATTTGTTAAGCCATTTCCCAATGGACAAACACCCCAGTAATTAGTTTCCAATACTTCCCTTAATTATTAGTAATTTGGAGCATTTTTTTCATATTACTGTTACCATGGATTTCTTTTTTTTTAAAACAGCCTCTTCATATCCTGACTATTTATCAAGTGGAGAATATAAGCCTTATAAGAGTATTTCTGCCAAAGTTCATTTTCTATCCTTTTTGTAACCAAAGTACTAACAGCCTATCTGAAAAGTCTGTCCAGTTTTTAATAAACTAAAGTTCTTTTTCTGCCCCTTCCATATCTCAAGTTCTTCATCTGTGAAAGAAGCAATACCTTATATACTTTATCACTAAACCAAGTAATTTCTTCTGTCTTGATAAGCACCAAACTTCTCTGTATGAAATAGCAGCAATTTAAAGTATATTACATGTGAAATTGAACTTTTGTAATACAGTGTTTTCCTACTTCCTGTAAAGCTTGTTTAAAAATTTTTGTGTGTATACACACATATATGCATATATAGTTAAAATTTTAAATGGTAGTTTCAACACTGTCCTGTTTTTGTCTTTCTGAACTTCTGCTTCTTTATTTCAAAAATGTTTCATTGTCAATTTTCATGTCTTCATTAAAAAACAAAAACACCCTCATTTGTCTCCCGTCAAAAAAAAGACTTATAATAAATAAGTATAGTAATGAAAAATAACTTGACACATAGGTTAAATAGGAATATTTCTCAATGTCCAGGTAGCCACTTATGTCTGGGAGAAAGACATATCAAGTTGAGAAGTTTTGTGGGAAATCAAACTTATCAAAGAATAGAATGAAACAGGTATGCTAAGCTGCTAAATAAAATTCTTGATTAACAAAGGGCAAGTATTAAGAAAAGTGAACATTATATCCCTCCTGAGTTTGATTCTGACCTCTCCCCTTAGGGACAAGGAATCAATTATCTTTGAGGATCATACCACAGAGTTCTTTTTCTTCTCCTCCCAATGAGGGTTCCTTTGCACACACATACGCACACACTCTCTCTCTCTCATCTATGCTGCTGGGGCCCCAAATGCAAAGGCTCTGAGAATCCCTATCTTGATGACTGGCATGCACATTTCGACCTCCTCCATTTTTGACTTGGGCCCCAAAGCTAAAAATTTTGATTTTAATTTTTTTTAAGAGCATATAGTCAGTAACAAAGACAAAAGTAATCAGTTCCCCTGCACTCAGGGAGCCTATATTCTATGTTTTAAATCACACCAGGCAAAGACAAATGTAGTTAACTAATAGTTACTAAAAGTTAAAATTCCAGTTCTACTTTTTACATTTGCTCTTATTACTATTATGTCTATGTCCTTTAATGCAAGGTAATTGTGTAGTTTTAAGTTCTACTTTTTTTTAACCTCAACATTTTTCTGTTAGATTTTTGTATTGTAGTTTAGTTAATCAGCGCAAACATTACCTTATCGTTTAAGAATACCCTACATACACTGATGAAATTACCAGTTCAAGCTATTTCAAACCACTATGTCTCATATAGAATCACATCCTTAAGCTTTATTATAAAAGATGTTAGTTTCTGGGGAAAAGATTGCAATGGATCAATCCAATGGATGCCTTAATTTCAAGAATATAAACAAATATAAAAAATAAAAACAAAAATTAGACACCAACCTTAATGTCAGGTTAATCTACCTCACAGTATCTGTCTTTTCCTCATACAGAAATATTTTGAAAAAAAGTAACCAAGCCTTAAGGACAAATTTTTACCATGAATACTGATTTTAGAGTCAATCCAAGAAAAATCATCTTCTTAACTGAAGACACCCAAGAATTTTTTATTTGAGATTTGAAGATAGCATGTTCCTATTTCTTTTATTAAAATTGAGAGTGCATTTTATCCAGTCACAAAAGGCTTCTTGCTGATATCTACTAAACAAGCAACATATTTTCCTCTTTCAGAAAACATCTCCTGATCCTTCTTTAGCAAGTAAGCCTGATTTTGGGAAGTCTCAGGGCAAGCTCTCTGGGTCTGATCCCTTTGGTTGCATGAAGGAGTATTTCCATCCATGTCTGTAAAACTCAGGCCCTGGGATGGTTTGTGGTGCTGGCACTTTAAATTCTCATCAGTCCAGTGATAAGGCAGCAGGCAGGGTAGTTGGCCCTAGTGGACACAGTGCCACAAACACCCCATTGTGAAGGGGTTATACTAATGAAATCCAGAAGAGTGCTTTTTGAAGATTTTTTTTTATGAACCTGGGAGCTATTTGAAGAGCTTCCTCTTAATTACTGAAATGTTAATTTTAAAAATACAAATTATTTTTGTAATGGTTTGTACCCTGGCTGTAAAGTCGACATCTGTTACTCATGTGTTTTTTCAGGAGCATCCTATAATCTTTCACAAATGCCTTGAAGGCTTTTGATCATGAAGAATGATGTTTTCCTTTTTCTTTTCTATTTCCTTCTTAGCAACAAGCTCCATTACAAAATCATAGGGCAGGAGATGTGGTGATAAAGATGGAGTATACACCAACCACCATAGTTAATTCTGGTCACTTTTGCACTCAAGGAACCTTAGAAAAACATATGTTTAGTTCATTCCCTTTCTCAGCTCAAGGGTCACTAGGGATGAAGCCTTCGTCCAAAGTATCTGAGCCCAATTTTGTAGCATAATATTATTGGCTAAGCAGTAAAAGCAACAAAACTATGTATCCCTCTAAGAGCCGGGGTGGGAAACCTGAGGCTTCGAGGCCACATGTGGTCCTTTAGGTCCCCAAGCACAGTCCTTTGAATGAATCCAAGCTTCACAGAACAAATGCCTTTAATAAAAAGATTTATTCTGTAAAATTTGGACTCAGTCAAGGTTGAACTCAAGGACCTAAAAGGTCACATGTGGCCTCAAGGCTGCAGTTTCTCCACCCCTGCACTAAGGGAAGAGAGATATTTTTTGATAAGTTCTTTAACTGAAAAGCTGGATTGATAAGGTTAGGGTTAAGGGTAAAGAATCAATAGTATAGCGGAGCCAAGATGGCGGAGTAGAAGCACGACCCTCCCGCGGCTCCAGCTTCCACCCTCCCCAATCCATGTAAAAAGGGGACTCTAAACAAACTTTGGAGCTGCAGAACCCACAAAATGACACAGAGAAGCTAACCTCCTGCTGAGAACAGCCCGGCAGGCCGGCAGGAATCGACCAGCGCAACACTCTGGGAGCCGAGCCCAGCCCCACGTGGAGGCTTTAGCAGCAGGGCGGGCCTGACCAGCCACCAGCCAGAGGGACTCCAGATCAGCAGCAGCTGTGGCCGTTTCCAGATTTATCAATACATAGATACGAAGGACAAGTTCTAATAAGGAATAATAGCGGGCGACGGCGCGGTGGCCTGCGTGGGGAGGTGCGGCGGCGGCAGCGCAACGGGCGCAGGCCGGGAAGGGGTCTGATCAACTCGGAGGGCAAGTTTTCCCACCAACCACAAGGTCCACTACCAGGCCTATCACCAAAGGGCTGGGACTGGAAAGAGCAAGGTAAGAAGCAAATACAGGGGCCCCTATACTGGACAGCAAACACTCCTGGGGCTACCACTTCATAGCCCAGAAATCTTTTTTTTTTTTTAAAGCCCCTTTCAGGACCTCCAAAGACAAGGATGGCAGAGTGAACCCCACTTGCTCCAAGCCCCCCCCCCTGACCCTGAAAATATAGTAACTCTTGCCCCAGGGCAAAGCCCTATACAGTAAAGGCTTGGGATCCTAGAGGAAGGGTGTGGCTAGGACACTCCCTCAAAATGGGTAGAAAGCAGACTACAAAGACAAAGACTCTAGAGTCCTACTATCCTCAGATGGAAGAACCAACCTCAGGGGGAGACACTGTGGACTCCACACCCACAGCTGAGACTTCAACAGGGAATGGATCCCAAGCACAGAAGGCTCTCCTAGATGAGATCAAAAGGAACTTTGAAAGCAAAATGAGAGAGATAGAAGACAAAATGAATAATTCTCTCAAAACGAAAATAGCAGAATTTGAAAAACATTATAATGAGGAAAACATCTCTCTAAAAAGAAAAGTGTATGATATGGAAAAGGAGCTTCAAAAATTAACCAAGGAAAATGATTTGCTAAAAACCAGAATTAAACAAATGGAAACAAATAACTCTATGAGAAACCAAGAATTAGCCAAGCAAAACAACAAAAATGAAAAATTAGAAAAAGAGGTAAAATACCTCAAAGAAAAAATAACTGACCTAGAAAACAGATCCAGGAGAGATAATCTGAGAATCATAGGCCTACCAGAAAATTATGATGAAAAAATGAGCCTGGACAACATTCTCCAAGAGCTCATTAAGGAAAACTGCCCTGAGATACTAGAACCTGAGGGGAAAATAGAAATCTACAGAATCCACCGGACACCTGCTGTAAGAGATCCCAAACTGAAAAGTCCTCGAAATGTTGTGGCCAAACTCCAGAACTACCAGATAAAAGAGAAAATACTTCAAGCGGCCAGAAAGAAACAATTCAAATATCGAGGGTCCACAGTGAGGACTGCACAGGATTTGGCAGCCTCCACACTGAAAGATCGGAGGCAGTGGAATACAATTTTCAGGAAGGCAAAACAGCTCGGATAACAACCAAGGATCACATACCCAGCGAGACTGAGCATATTCTTCCAGGCAAAGAGATGGTCATTCAATGATATAACAGAGTTCCAGACCTTCTTGATAAAAAAGCCAGAACTCAATGGAAAATTCAACCTCCAATTACGAGAAGCAACAGTGACTTAGAAAGGTAAACAAGGAGAACACACATCATTTTAGAGGGAAAGAGGGGAGAGAGAGGAGCTTCGCATGAGATCTGTTCCTGTCATTCTTGATGCGAAGAAAAAATAGCATACCTCATTATGTATAACAATATCCTACAGGCAGTAGGAGGGGGAAAAGGTTACAAAAGGGGGGTGGGAGTGATTTGTAGGGAGGGAAGTAGTAAGGGGAAAAGGGGAGGGAAAGGGAGGGGGGCTGAAAAGGGAACACTGAGGGAGGCGGTGGTCAAAAGGAAAACTATTAAGGGGGGAAAGGGAGAAGGGAGGGAAAATATGAACATTAACAGGGGCAGGAATAGGATGAGGGGAAAGAAACAGATAACAATCATAACTGTAAATGTGAATGGAATGAACTCCCCTATAAAACGGAGACGGATAGCAGAATGGATTAGAAATCATAATCCTACAATATGCTGTTTACAAGAAACACATTTGAAACAGAGGGATACACACAAGGTAAAGGTAAAAGGTTGGAGTAAAATATATCATGCCTCAGCTAAAGTAAAAAAAGCAGGGGTAGCAATCCTTATCTCAGATAAAGCAAATGCAAAAGTTGACCTAATTAAAAGAGATAAGGAAGGAAACTATATCCTGTTAAAAGGCACCATCGAGAATGAAGCAATATCACTACTTAACATATATGCACCAAGTGGTGTAGCATCCAAATTCCTAGAGGTGAAGGTAAAGGAATTAGAGGAAGAAATAGATAGCAAAACTATACTAGTGGGAGACCTTAATCTCCCCCTCTCTGAACTTGATAAATGCAACCTCAAAATAAACAAGAAAGAAGTTAAGGAGGTGAACAGGATTTTAGAGAGGATAGGTATGATAGATCTCTGGAGAAAACTGAATGGGGATAAAAAGGAATATGCTTTCTTCTCAGCAGTTCATGGCACATATTCAAAAATTGACCATGTTCTAGGGCATAAAAACCTCACAATTCTATGCAGTAAGGCAGAAATATTAAACGCATCATTCTCAGATCATGATGCAATAAAAATTATATGCAATAAAGGGCCAGGGAAAGACAGACTAAAAACTAACTGGAAATTAAACAATTTGATCCTAAAGAATGAGTGGGTCAAACAAGAAATTATAGAAACAATCAGTAATTTCATTCAAGAGAATGATAATAATGAGACAACATACCAAAATCTGTGGGATGCATTAAAGGCAGTTCTTAGGGGAAGTTTTATATCCCTGAGTGCATACGTGATTAAATTAGAGAAAAGGGAGCTCAACGAATTGGGCATGCAATTAAAAAACCTAGAAAAAGAACAAATTCAAAATCCCCAATTAAATACTAAACTCGAAATATTGAAGACTAAAGGAGAGATTAATAAAATCGAAATTAAGAAAACTATTGAACTAATAAATAAAACCAAGAGCTGGTTTTATGAAAAAACCAACAAAATTGATAGACCCTTAGTCAATATGATAAAAAAAAAGAAAGAAGAAAACCAAATTATGAGTATCAAAAATGAAAAGGGTGAATCTACCTCCAATGAAGAGGAAATCAAAACAATAATTAGGAATTATTTTTCCCAATTGTATGAACATAAATTTGACAATCTCAGGGAAATGGATGAATATTTAGAAACATACAAGTTGCCCAGATTAACTGAAGAGGAAGTAAATTACTTAAATAATCCCATCTCAGAAAAAGAAATTGAACAAGCCATCAGTCACCTCCCTAGGAAAAAATCTCCAGGGCCAGATGGATTCACTAGTGAATTCTATCAAACATTTAAAGAACAATTGATTCCAATGCTCTACAAATTATTTGGGAAAATTAGTGAAGAAGGAGTCCTACCAAATTCTTTTTATGACACAAATATGGTACTGATACCTAAATCAGGAAGAGATAAAACAGAGAAAGAAAATTACAGACCAATCTCCCTCATGAATATAGATGCAAAAATTCTAAATAAAATACTAGCCAAAAGACTACAGCAACTTATCTCAAGAATAATACACTTTGATCAGGTAGGATTTATTCCAGGAATGCAAGGATGGTTTAATATTAGGAAAACCATCAGTATAATTGAGCATATCAACAATAAAACTAGCAGAAACCACATGATCATCTCAATAGATGCAGAAAAGGCTTTTGACAAAATACAACATCCATTCCTATTAAAAACATCAGAAAGTATAGGAATAAATGGAGCCTTCCTTAAAATAATAGGTAGCATCTATTTAAAGCCATCAGCAAGTATTATATGCAATGGGGAGAAGCTGGAAGCATTTCCCATAAGAACAGGGGTGAAACAAGGGTGTCCACTATCACCCCTCTTATTCAATCTGGTACTAGAAATGTTAGCAGTAGCAATTAGAGAAGAAAAAGAAATCAAAGGAATCAAGTTAGGCAAAGAAGAGACCAAGCTATCACTCTTCGCAGATGATATGATGATATACTTAGAGAATCCTAGAGAATCAAGTAAAAAACTGCTTGAGACAATAAATAAATTTGGCAAAGTTGCAGGATATAAAATAAACCCACATAAATCCTTGGCATTCCTATATATTTCCAATGAAACTTGACAGCAAGAAGTAGAAAGAGAAATCCCATTTAAAGTTACTGTAGACATTATAAAATATTTGGGAATCTACCTGCCAAAACAAACCCAGGACCTGTATGATCATAACTACAAAACACTTTTCACACAAATAAAGTCAGATCTAACTAATTGGAAAAATATCAATTGCTCATGGCTGGGTCGAGCTAATATAATAAAAATGACAATTTTACCTAAATTAAATTATATATTTAGTGCCATGCCAATTAATTTACCAAAAAACTACTTATAGAGTTAGAAAAAATAGTAACAAAATTCATCTGGAAGAATAAACGGTCCAGAATATCAAGGGAATTAATGAAAAAAAATGCTAGGGAAGGTAGACTAGCTTTACCAGATTTCAATCTGTACTATAAAGCAGCAGTCATCAAAACTACTTGGTACTGGCTTAGGAATAGAGGAGTGGATCAATGGAATAGATTAGGCACATGAGATTCAGAAGTCAATGACTACAGTAATGTATTGTTTGATAAACCCCCCAGACCCTGGTTTTTGGGATAAGAACTCACTATTTGACAAAAACTGCTGGGAAAACTGGAATATAGTATGGCAGAAACTGGACATAGACCATTATCTAACACCATATACCAAAATCAAGTCTAAATGGGTTCATGATCTAGGTATAAAGGTTGATACTGTAAGCAGTCTGCTAAAACAAGGAATAGTTTACCTATCAGACTTGTGGAGAGGGAATGACTTTATGACAAAACAGGAATTAGAGAACATTATAAAATGTAAAATGGATAATTTTGACTACACGAAATTGAAAAGTTTCTGTACAAATAAAGCCAATGTAACCAAGATTAGGAGGGAGGTGGGAAATTGGGAAAGAATCTTTACAACCTATGTCTCTGACAAAGGACTCATCTCTAAAATATACAGAGAACTGAGTCAAATTTATAAGAATGCAAGTCATTCCCCAATTGATAAATGGCCAAAGGATATGAACAGGCAGTTTTCAGAGAAAGAAATTAAAGCTATCTATAAGCACATGAAGAAATGCTCTAATTCACTATTGATTAGAGAAATGCAAATCAAAACAACTCTGAGGTACCACATCTCACCAGTCAGATTGGCTAAGATGACAAAACAGGAAAATGACAAATGCTGGAGAGGATGTGGGCAAACTGGAACACTAATGCATTGTTGGTGGAGTTGTGAACTGATCCAGCCTTTCTGGAAAGCAATCTGGAACTATGCCCAAAGGGCTATAAATACTTTCATACCCTTTGATCCAGCAATACCACTCCTAGGGTTATATCCCAAAGAGATCATAGAAATGGAAGAAAGACCCATATGCACAAAAATGTTTATAGCAGCTCTTTTTGTTGTGGCAAAGAATTGGAAATTAAGGGGGTGTCCATCAATTGGGGAATGGCTGAACAAGTTGTGGTATATGCATGTTATGGAATATTATTGCACTATAAGAAACGGGGAGCAGGCGGTCTTCATATTTACCTGGAGAGGCTTAAAAGAACTGATGCTGAGTGAGAAGAGTAGAACCAGGAGAAATTTGTACACAATTACAGACACAACGTATGTATGATGACCAACTTTGATAGACTGGACTCTTCTCAACAATGCAGGGATATAAGTCAATCCCAAAAGACGCATGATGGAGAGAAAAATGTGCATCCAGAGAAAGAACTAGAAAGAACTAAATTTATATCCAGGTGGAAGCAAAATACCTGATCTTTTTCCTTCTCTTATTTGATTTTATGTCCTCTTTACCATTTTTCATTCCAGCTGGTACAATCCATCCTTATAACCTGACCATTGTATAATGTGAAAGTATTTACAGATCCTATACTTGATTATAAGACGCCATGGGGGGGAGGGGAAGGAGGGGGACAAAATGTGAAATTCAAGGAATTGTGGAATTGAATCCTGTAAACTAAAAGGAAACAAACAAATTAATAAATTAAAAATTGAATTAAAAAAAAAGAATCAATAGTATAAGGCAATATACTTTTTTTCTTTAGAAATACAGAAAGTTGTAGGCTTTGGTGTTATTTTCAAATTTGCCTGATTTTCACAATTACCTTTTTACCACTCCCCTACAAAGTTACTGTAAATTAAGTACTATGAAGAAATTAATTATCTTATATTGATATAAATTAGATGCTAAATAGTATAGTCTCTGTTACTTTTTTACACACATAAAGCAGATCATAGGTATACTAAAGGCTGATAATTGGTTTTGACCCTTTTGAAAGTTTTAATCATTAAATTTCATAATTTAAAGTAAAATTGAATTAAAAAACCATCAGACCTTGTTCCTTAGTCTCCACAGGGAATCTATGAACTAGACAGAAACAACAAAGGTTTCTTAATATGTTATATTCAAAATCAGAGGTAGCAACCTGTATTATAAGCCATTTTGTTTGGTATCCTTATGAGAAATCTTGAGAGGTAATTAACAGCATTAGATTGATTGGACCAAGGGGTCTCAATGGGTCATCTACAATGCTGCCAACACTGTTGCTGGCAAATTTGTTTCCCAGCAATGGTTAACATCTTCAGGAACTAAAAGGAGAAATGATCATTATACCTCTTAAAGGGGCATCGTTAAAGTTGCCAAGAAGGGAACACAGGTTGAAAATTTGGTTTGAAACTCTGAGATATTTTGTCCTGGTTTCTTTTCTCATTCAGACATGCCTGTTTCTTTTGGTATCATGTCCAGCTATTTCAGACTAAGGGTTCTATCACCACAGAAACTGTCTCTTAACTCCAGTCCTCCCACCCCACACCCTGGGGAAAAAAAACCAAACAACCCCAAACCCTTGAAATTTCACTCCTAGTAGGTATTAAAAAAAACAAAACAACTCATTTTCCTTGTCTAGTTGATAACCTCCCATGCGAATATATTTGCATTAATTAGGTAGGCAAAGATTTCTGGGAGTTCTAGAAATAGCTATGGGTTAGGGAAGGAATGGGGACCTCTGAAGAAAAATGAGCAATGGTGGGGAGAAATGGAAACAGGAAGTTGGCCTGCCATTTGTAGCTGTGAATCCCTTCTCCCCTTTCCTACCCTCTACTCCCAATCACAAGCAGGAAGCCATGCAGTTAGTTTAAAAAACAAACCAGCATACATAAATGGCTACCATAGAAAAAGGGTAGTGAACATGTCAAAATTCAAGCTGACATATTTGCCAAACCCTGATTTTAAACACTTATTTTTTCCTTCCAAAAAAAAAAAAAATATCCTTCACTTGTTGGGAAGAACAAAGGCATTCATTCCTGCAGTTAAAAGTAAAGAAAAGGGGAATGACTTCAAAAATGTGATGTACTGATCACAATAGAAATGGGTAAAAGATCAAGTCTACCAAGAGATGTTCTTTTCTTGTTTCTGGTATAGTATTCTTTTTTGGATAGGAGGTGTGATTTCATTTATATAAGGAACTCTAGATGAGGAAACTCTAAGAACGCAAATCAGAGCCTGTAGGTTGCCTGCAGGGTCACTGAGAGGTCACAGGGATCTATCAAAAGCAGGACTTGGAACTCAGATCTTGAATTTGAGGCCAGCTCTTTATTTATACTATCGAGGCTGGGTTTTGAATTTATTTTCCATGCATATTGCTGTCTTGTTGAAGATGGTGATTGAAGTACACTTATTCTAACTATGTACACTGTTTTTTTGCAGGTAATGTTTATTCCGTATTCATTTTGATCACTGTTCACCTCTAAGATGCTGAGTTTATCAGATTTTCTTTGTAGCAGGTATCACTTCCCTTGTGAATTCCAGGATGGCATTTATAAAGAAGATAAACTTATCTGTGAAAAGCAAATGTACAAGGTATTTATTGATCATCAATTATGATCCCTTTTCTCACTTTTTTTCATTTTTCTCTCAAGAACCTGGAACAACACCTCCAAGGTAGCCATCAAAAGTTTGGGGCAGACAGTATACTGAACAAACTCCCTGTGAATGTTGATTTGGCGGAGTTCCACAACAGCTAGATGCCAGTTTTGCATCTGGTGTTTATCTCCTCAATGATGTCAACAGAGGCTGGATTCACTTCATTACAACGTGGCATGTTCAATGCTGATAGTGTTTCCTAGTAGAAACATTTTAATCGTTCATAAAAACAGAGCATGTGAGGGCTTGAGATGCTCTTTATTTTTTTCTTGAAGTTGCTTGTGTTGGTGGATGTGATCTACCATTGAAAAGCTGATACCTGTTTATGACAAACGGAAGAACTTAGGCTCTTCCCCCACCCCCCAGAATGAACAATTCTTTTTTTTTTTTTTTAAGCAATCAGGGTTAAATAATTTGCTCAAGGTTACACGGCCAGTTATTTCTGGGTGTGGTGCTGAATGTCTGAGCCCTGGATCGTCCCAACAGTGGAGCTGGTGCTCTTACTCGCTGGCCGCCCCTAAGCAATTGGGGTTAAGTAACTTGCTCAAGGTTACACGGCCAGGTGTTTCTGGGTGGGTGCTAAGTGTCTGAGCCCGGGATTCGATCTCCAGGTCTTCTCAACACTGGAGCCGGTGCTCTTACTTGATGTGCTACCTGGCCGCCCCTAGAATGAACAGAGCTTAAGCAGAGCTGTAGATGTGGGAAAGGTGAGTGATGGAACCACAACTGCCAAGATTGTCCAGAGTGCTTTTTCATGGAAATAGGGCCATCTGACATTTTTAAACCTTAGGTGTTCTGAATAATAGGAGTTAACTTGTGAACCTCTCTGCACAAACACCTAAATTCAAAGAATGGATCTTTACCTATAATGACAGGTTTAGAGGGGATTACATCATTCTTAGAACACTAAGCTCAAGGGTAGGCATTGCTTTTTGGGGGCTGTCTTTGAATCTCCTTGGCCTAACAAATCAAAGGTGCTTAAAAATGCTCACTGATAGATTTTCCACTTCACCTTCATTTATTACCTGCCACTACTTCAACCCATATAATATATAATCGACTTGTCTTCATTTACGAATGAATGAAGCAAAGATATTAGAGTTTTGTTTTTTGGGGGGAGGAGAGGAGGCAGTATTAAATATTGGTGGTTTGTGCTATATATACTATACTTTTCTACTTTAGGGGAAGAACTTTCTAGTCAATAGTCAAACATTTATTATGGACCTACTAAGTGTTAAGCACTAGGGATACAAATAAGAAACAGAAAGCCATCTCTATCCTCAAGGAGCTTACAATTTAATAGAGGAAGACAATACACAAAAGAAAGTTGAAAAAGCTGAGGAGGAAGAGAAAAGGTACCAGGCATGAGAGGGAGTGTAGGGGTGGGATATGGCAGAGCCCAGCTGAAGTAGTACAGCTAATGCAAAAGGAAAAGTCAGCCCTCTTTAAATAGAGGGTTTGGGAGTTCATTGCTCCAACATTCCAATAAGAGGGTCCTGAACAGAGGTGAGTACCCAAAACTACATTCTTCATACTTTTTTTCTTCTCAGCATTACCTTCAATATGGCATTTTCTGAACTGCTGGTTGTCTAACTGGGCATACACTGATTTCCCACTGTATCAACGTAAGCTCTTCCCTTGAAACACTTTCTTCTCTCCTCTTGTTTTATTATCTCAGGGAGTACTCTCTCAAGTAGGCAAAAGTTCTCATTTTACACTGTACCAGCCGCTGCTTTTAGGATCAGATTTAGAGCTTGATGGAGGGACTGTAAAGGTCATCTAATCCAACACTGTTATTTTACAGGCAAGAAACTGAGGGCTTTGTAATAGTTTTAGTCACTTCTTAAGAACTTGATCAATAAAATGATGAATTCCAAGTAAACATGGTAACAATTCCTGGGACTTGTTATTCTCTCTAGTATTTATTTTATTTTAGCTGTCTGTAGTGTGAGGCACATAGGGGCCCCTAACTCTCCATGATATGATATTTTATACTGTTAAAAACCAGTGAACTATTCTCACTGAATCAATACACCAACATGTAGTTAAGCCTCTGTAGTGCCAGGCAATGTGCTAAGCCCAGGGATACAAAAAAGAGAGAAAAAGGTAGTCCCAGCCCTCAAGGAGCTCTCAATCAAATGGATGAAGACAGTTGCAAAGCCAAACCTAGCTCTTAAGGGGCTTACAATTTAATGCACCACTGAGTATATATTTATTTAGCTAAGTTGTTGACCACCTGCCTATTCCACTCATCTTAAGTTATGGAAGAGAAAATGACTGAAAAATCCTAGTAGAAAAGATGGGAACTTAGGGGGAAGTAATCAGTCAATTCTAGAATTTGTGACAGAAAAGGAAAGTCAGAAACGGTCTACTTGACATTTATGCTTGATTTTGGGGACAGCTGATTTCAAGAGAAAGAGTAACTAGATATGGGGTGGCTAGATGGTGCAGTGAATAGAGCACCAGCCCTGGAGTCAGGAGGACCTGAGTTCAAATCCAGCCTCAGACACTTGACACAATTACTAGCTGTGTGACTTTGGGCAAGTCACTTAACCCCAATTGCCCTCCAAAAAAAAAAAAAAGGAACTGGATAGTAGCAATTAGAAAGGGTAACTAGGATACCATGAACTAAAATTCTATGGTAGGAATTAAATTTAAAAGGAATGAGGGAGCTCAATGGAAATAACTCCTGCAAGAAGGAAAAAGGGAAATTTGTCTTGAGAGCGTGATGTGGGCATAAAGAGAACTCACCAACTTAGATCTTTAAAAGTCGTGTATAGAGAGGATGAAAAGACAGGAAACAGAGGAACACTGTAAAGGCATGACATGATCTTGTAAAAACAGTTTCAGAAAGTTCAGAATGAACTGGGGGCTAGTAAGGAAAGCTGGGGGCAACGAAAGTTTTTCTTATCACTATATTGGGAAAGGGGACAGCTGAAGAATGGAATAAGACTGACGCTTGGGGCATATGGCAACTTGACAAAGGACAACAAAGAAAGTAGAATTGCTGGACAACTATTTAGTTTCTAATTTCTCACCTTGAAACTGGAAAAAGTAGAACATAAAATGGCCAATGAAGAATTTATATCCAAGACAAATAAGTAGTAATCGAGCATCTAGTTGTTCTTGATGAGTCTGAATCACCTGACCCAGATAAACAAAATCCTGGGTATTTAAAGGAACTGGCAGATGTAATGGATGGAACTATTATAGGAAACAAGCTATCAAACAGACACAGTAACTATTGGCTTACATGCTTTTATTTCAATCTTTATAAAAACCTTGAAAATGATTTACAAATATGTTGACATGATTAATGAAAATAGGAGCAAGAAAGAGGTAGCTTTCACAGACAATATTCCACAGTAGATTTCAGTATTACTGTCAAAGAACTGACTGAAGAAAGCAAAGAATGAATGATTTCCAGTTCATTTGTTGTTCAGTCATGTCCAACTCTTTGTGACTCCATTTGGGATTTTCCTGGCAAAGATACTGGCATGGTTTGCCATTTGTTTCTTCAGCTCATTTTATAGATGACAAAACTGAGGCAAACAGGATTAAGTGACTTGCCCAGGGTCACACAGCTACAAAGTATCTGAGGCTACATTTGAACTCAGGAAGATGAGTCTTGCAGATTACAAGCCTAGCACTCTATCCACTGTACAAGTTAGCTGCCCAACAGTTATTTGTTGAAAACTAAAAAGTATTTCATTCAGTAGAGCGAAATGCTACTTCAACATCTCTCCTTAAACCACATTACTTCTCATGCATAGTTAAGATCCTAAGAGATTTACTGATCAGTGGAACAAAAGGGATGATTATTTAAATCTAACAAATGAATCATAAAACGGGGAGACATGCCTTTTTCAAAAGTATATGCAAATATGAGTATTTCCAGCAGTTTCCTAATAGAAATAATATTCTTTGTAGATGGTGAGATCCACAAGCTTCTCCTTTTTGCAGATTACAATGTACTTATTGTATCAATCCCCTAAAAACTGTAGACTCATAAATGAGATTCCTAACCACTCAAAAGATCTCTGCTTCACAATCTACACAAGTAATGATAAGATGGATGAGAATTCTTGTGCTCCGGACGACGATATTCAGTTGGATGGAAAGAGCCTTCTTGATGAAGCCTTCTCTGATCTCTCCACAACGCCTCTTATATATATATTGAGAGACCCTTATATGTACAGGTTGTCTCCCCAATTAGAATGCAGCCTTCTCAAGGTCAGGATGCTTAGCAGAGTGCCTGACACATAGCAAGCACTAAATAAATGCTTATTGACTGATATGTTATCATTGAGCCACTGTGAGTGATCTTTGAAAGACTGTGGAAAATGCAAGAAGTACTGCAGATCAGAAAAGGGTTAGTCTTGATTTCCACAATAAGCTAGAGAATAATCTTCAAACAAACTTCAAACTAACTTGGATTTCCAGCAAAATTCTAAGACCTACTGGAAAGATGTTATAATGAATATCTAAAAAGAGGAGGCAGTGATTATAAAGATCAGGCCCCCCACTCCCACCCCCAGCTCCATTAAGAACATCTGAATTTGACAGTTTTACTGGACTGATACAGCAGGGTGATTCTGATACAAATTCTCTCATTTTGTAGAAAACATAGACCAGATAAGAAGCTAGCTATAATACAACCAGGTACATCTGGAACATTATGAATGGTTGGGCCCAAAGCAGTTATTGTTATTTCAATGTTAAGCAGTCAGTCGGTATTCAGTGGAATGCCCCATTTTGTTGATGCTTGAACCTGGGTTTCACATTTTTATTGGTAACTGATAAAAATGTAGACAGCATACCCATCAAATTTGCAGATAATACAAATCCAGGAGGGATAGGAAATGTATCAGATGATAAGATTCAAGATTCAAAATTACCTGGATTAAGACACTGGGCTGAATCTAGAAAGATGACATTTAATAGATAAATTTAAATCATGTGGAAAGAACCAGACCTAAGCAATCAATATTGCTGCTTCAAGAGTATTGAGAATGATTTCTTCATAGCTCATACCTGCTACCTAATCTAGACAATAGAAAGAGGAAGCTATTCTTTATGAAGCCCTATAAAATTTAGACCCATCATCCTTCAAAATGCTTCTCGTCTTGTGGTATTTCACTAGAAATCTCACTGAAGGTCATGTAAGTTCCTAAAACTGAAATGAACTCTCCTGAGATTAGTCTATCTGCATTATCGCAGAGAATTAAAAAAAAACAACAACATATTTTTAGCTGATGGGTCCTATTATTAGTATTATCTGTATAATAAATTAGCACAGGAACAAATCAGAGACATGAAACTTCAAAGCTAGCAAATATCACTTTTACACAAAAGCCTTATGTGGAGAAATGTAAAGCTCTATCAACTTATCAAATCCGAAACAATGGAGGGAGTTGCAAATATTTTTCTAAACCTATGAGCAGAGAATCCTTGAGTTGCTTTCTTTCTCATATGGACTCACTGCATTGTCTTCATTAATTTTCCCTCTACATTCTCCTCTGTACCTTCTCTGAATATGTGCATTCAGTAAGAGCAAGGAGAAAGATGCAAATCAACTACCTGGGTTATTTCCTAGCTCTTATACAAGAAACTATCTCCTGGATTCCTCATTTGATGAGTTCAATGAAAGGGTTCAACTAAATGGTTTCTTTTTTCTTTCTTTTTTTTTTTTTTTAAAGCAATTGGGGTTAAGTAACTTGCTCAAGGTTACATGGCCAGTTATTTCTGGGTGTGGTGCTAAGTATCTGAGCTGGGATTGAATCCCTAGGTCATCCTAGGTGCTCTTACTCACTGAGCCACTTGGTCACCCCTAACTAAATGCTTTCTAAAGTTCTTTCCAAATCAAAATTACTGATCAATTACTTCCATTAAGATAGTAAAAAACAAAACAAAACACCCCCCCCCCCACCAAAAGAAGTGATCTTCTTTCTTCCTTCTCTTCCACCATTGTTGGACTAGATACACTTTTCTAAAAGTAGGATATGGAAGGGAAACCAGAAAAAACCAAAGGCCACTTTGTTTTTATTAGGCTGCAAGTGACTGAATGTGGTGGATAGAGAGCTAGGCCTAGAGTCAGTTAGAAGTGAATTCAAATCCAGCCTCAGATGCTAGTTGTATGATCCCGGGCAAGTCACTTAACCCATCTGCCTCAGTCTCCTTAACTGTAAAATGGAGGTCATAAAAACACTTAACTTCACAGGTAGGTTAAGATCAAGTGATATTCTATTTGCAAAGCCCTTAGCACAGTGCCTGGTATATAGAAAATTCTTTACAAATGCTTGTTCACTTCCCTCAATTCCTCATAAATATTATGTTGTTGCTTAGTTGTACCCAACTCTTTCTTGGCAAAGATACTGGAGTCCTTTGCCATTTCCTTCCCCATTTTACATATGAAAAACTGAGGCAAATAGGGGTTAAGTGACTTGCTTAGAGACAGACAGCTAGCAAGTGTCCGAGGACTCTGGTTCAAGATTCTGGTAAGTGTCTGAGGCCAGATGTGAAGAGAGATGCATGACTTACTATATATTCTGCTAATTAATTAACTAATATTTAGATGGCATTTTTAAGTGGCCTCATGTTCAAATGGCTTTCTGTGTGATATAATTACACAATTTAAGTTATATGGAACCTCAGAGACCATCAAGCCTCAGACCTATGAAGGAAGACACTATGTACATTCAAAGAATTGATAAATAGATGTACCTATAGAATGAATTTACACACACACACACACACACACACTCCTCTATGGTGGGGGGGAAGAAAGGGAAGGGAAAAAAAAGAATATTATGTTAATTTTATTATATTTTTATTTAAATTTAAATATTACATATTTAAGAGGAATTGCAAATTGTACATATGAGATTTGCAGCTTCATGTGCAATGATCTTTCTTTTTTAAAAAGAAAATTTTACTATGATATGGAAATGCTCATTTTGTTCCATAAATTAAAAATAAAATAAAAAAATTTTAAAGTCTAGTACCTAAACAAAAATCTCCTCCATGGAATTATTCCTAAGAATGACACATGCTGTTGGAAATACTATAGAGGCAGTTCATTCTACTTTTGGAGTATTCTAAATATTAGAAAATGTTTTCCTTTCATCAAACTTAAATGTGTATCTCTACAACTCTCCCACTTATTGCTCCTAGTTCTCTTCTCTGGGCAAAGCTGGACAATGCTGAAACCTCTTTCACATCACAGCCTTTCTGAAAACAGCTATCACCTCACTAGGGCTTTACACAGAGTAAGGCTTCCATAGGGTGGCCCTTCAAATGCTTGAGGACAACTATCATGTGCCACCACCCTCGTTTCCCCTCAGTCTTTTCTGGGCCAGGAGAATCATCTCTAGCTCCTTCTAAGGATCTTGAAAAAGCCATATTCTCCTGTCCTTCCAACAGCCTCCTCACGCTCTTTTCAGAGGTCTACAACTTATCAATGTCATTGCTAAAATATGGTACCCAGATCATACCCAGGATGTGGCATGACCAGGCCACAAGGAACACTTCCTCACCACCTCTTTTGATTCAGTTGAAGAAAGTGATAGGATATCCTAGAGAGCAACTATATAAACCCATAACGTTTGGGTTACCAGATGGACACAACTAAAAAGTCACCTCTTTGGCTATAGTAACTGAAAATACTGACAAAGCATGTCGAATCAAATTATGAGGCTTAAAAAACCACCAGGGCCCCATAGGCAAGCCAGACCTGAGAAATGAGAGGGGACCAGCTTTAACTTAACTAGTATTATTATTCCCTGAGCTTTTCATTCAGATTCCTAAGGCTCAGTTGCAGAATTGCCAAGGTTTTAAGAGGTATGAGAGCATCTCTTTCAGTCTCCACCCTGTTACTGCACCGTTTATGACCAAACAGCACCCTAGTCAAAGAATCCAAGGACATACACCCTTGCCTGAGGGACTGGTGGGAAAGAATACTTACTTATTTTCTGTAAACTGTGTTGTGTCTTGGGGGAGAACAGTAGCTAAACACAATCTAAGACTCAGTAAGTGTTTGGTACTTAAACCAACTTTGCATTCCCTTTCAAATGAATATGAAAAGATTTATTACTAGGGGGCACCAATGTGTAGCACAGCCACTTTCAAACCACAGAATTTTTCTGCAAGTCACCAACAACTATTTCTGTGAAAAAGGTACTGTTTATCTCAAAAAGTGCAGGATGGCCAAAGTTCTCTTAGGACCTCTTAAAAAGACAACAGAAGACTGTAGGTCAAATCCCTCAGATGAGAGTTTCAATTAATTTGCCAAATGCACTGAACCAGAGACAAGTGGGAAAGTCCATTACTGGCTGGGTCATTAAGGCATACTGATTCATTAACATTTTATCATCATGAAGCCAATCAAAACACCAAAAATTAATAAAGACTCCCAGGGAGGGAAAAAGCAACTACAGCATACTACACTCCTCAAATAACTAAAAGCACACTAAAAAAATAGCCTGAGAGTTTTAATTATATTGTTATTTGGTATAGTAAATCATATAGTCATCATTTTGTTCATGTGTATGGTTATCTTGCATTTTGGTAATTCCCCATCCAGACTCTAGCTTTGTAAGCATATTGGGGAGGTAGGTATTTGTTGGTCTACTCCTCATATTCAGATTTACAAGACAACAAATGCACATATCTCAAGGGCTCTAGTTCACTATTAAATTTAGGGAAAGATCAGCCTTTTCGGGAATTCTATTTACAGAAACCTCAGGATACATGTATCTATAAAGGCCAGCAGACTGAAGATGATCCAAAAGTACCAGTACCCTGTTCTGATTTCAAATTCTTGTTATAGGCAGAAAGGAAAGAGATGAGAAGAAAACAATGATGTCCTTGTGGTGGCAAGACAAGTTTTCAGTGGTGCAACACTTCCTAGCATTTTCCCAAAACCAGTTCTGCTGGTTCTTTATTAGACACCAATCTAACCTGCAGAAATCCTGAACAAAGATTTGTTACTGGTAGGATAACTCCATTACTTCTGGAAGTACATGGAATAACTCTCTAGAATTACTAATACCCAAAGGGAAGAAATGTTTTCTATCTACTTTAAAAATTTTTTTTCACTTGTCCACATTAGGAGGAGAGGGACCAAGGAACCAAACAGAAATTATTCATACCCAGTCATAGCTTCCAAGGAGGCAAGATATCCCCATGTGGGTTAGTGGAGTCAGCTTCCATGGCATCTCAGAGAAGCCTACTAAATTCAGAACTAGACCTTAGGAAGGGACCTTAGAAGCTACCAAGTCCAAACCCTTTATTTTACAAATGAAAAAACTGAGGCACAGAGAGATTAAATGGCTTGTACAGGATCACACTGCTAGTAAGTGTCTGAAGTGCAACAGGAACCCACGTTTTCCTGATTCCAAACCCAGTAACTTAAACACCATATACCAGGCGACCTCATCTCAAAAAAGAGGCTCCTAGAACTTAAATGCAAATAGGAAATGTTTACCATGCTATAAGCTTCAGGACTGAGATATAGGGAACAAAATACCTGGGAGAGTCACCAGTCTATAGAAAAATGCTCTAGAATCTGAAAATGAGTGAACGATCTGCGGTGCATGAATGTAATGAAATATTACTATACTGCAGAAATGAGACAGATCCGAGAGGAACATGGGAAGACTTGTGTAAACCGATGCAGAAGAAAACAAGTGAAGCCAAAGGAATAATATATACAATCCCTACAAAAATGTAAATAGAGATAAATCTCTAAGATGATAAAGCTGATATCACATAAGACAGATGTTGGTACTATACCATCAAAGAAAAAGCAAGCATCTTCCAGTTCCCTTACGGACCCCAAAAGTGAAAAGGGACTTATTAAGAATCCTCATCAGGTTGTTAAGATTACAGGGTCATAGATTGAAAACTGAAAAGGATCTTTGTGGTTTTTTTTTTTTGCCTTTTGGAGGGGCAGTTGGGGTTATGTGACTTGCCCAAGGTCACACGGCTAGTAAGTGTTAAGTGTCTGAGGCTGCATTGGAATTCAGGTCCTCCTGACTCCAAGGCCGGTGCTCTATTCACTGCGCCACTGTAATGGTTGGGCAGTTTGAAATCTGTCTACTAGATCTGTTTCTGTCTTGATAATTCTGTCTGTGTACTTTGAAGTTTGGGGTGCTGACCTTTTCCCCTGAACAAGGTAAACATATATGTCTGACTGATTAAAGTAAGCTTGTTAACCCATTTTGAGTTGCTTTCCTTTAACAAAGCAGATCTAAGAACCTGTATTGGCAGCAAACCCTCAGGACGCTTGGGGTGCTTGCTGCTATAGCCACCTAGCTGCCCCTATGGTCTTCTTTTCTAACACTTTTCATTTTACAGATGAGGAACAAGGCTCAGAATAGAGAAATAATTTACTCAAGGCCATACAAGAAGTGAAGAGCAGAGTCAGGATTCAAATACAGGTCTTTTGCCTCCAAATCTGGTGCTCTATTAGAAATTTATACATTAATGTTTGTTGGGAGCAAGTAGAATGCGTTTGGAAATAGCTTTTCTATCAAAATATTATGTAGACAAAAATCATTAAGAAAAAATTTTGGTAATGGTAAAACCCAGAGGATAAGAAAGTCAACAAACTAATTTCATCTATTAGGGAACAGATTAGTCTTAGAGAAAAAAAAAGGCTATGAGTCATGTAAACTGGGAAGTACCCCAGGAATTCTAAGTCCAAATTGGCTCTGACCAATGATCTTTTTTCCTTCACAAGGGGAAAGCAGCCCACCTTTTAATTTATAAAATGTTTCCTTCACGCTGGTTAACTAAAATAAAATTACAGTGCTATATAAAGTATGAGGAACTCTGAACTCTATTTAAAGTATGCATATGTCAAGTGATAATTAAAGATTGAAGTTGCTGACTTTCAGAAGGTCAAATTGTATTAGATAGGATTTCAAAATCTACTTTGCATGTAAGGAATTTTGTGGGGATATGTTTCCTAAACCAGATAAAAAACTCCTGTTCTGAACTAGTCTACAGAATGTTCCAGGTATAGTGTGTGAATATGTATGTATGCATGCACATGTGTATATATACTCTATATTGTGTATAGGCTCCAAGTATAGTGCATGTGTGTGTACACGTGTATGTCTCTCTGTGCATCTAATCCTGTATATAATGTATACATACACATATGTATATACACACATGCATTATAAATGGAAAACCCTACAAAGTTCCTTACATGTAAAACAGATTTTGCAATCCTAATACAATACATATCACATATCTCACATAATGATAGTTAAACACATATACACATAACCATGAGTACTCAATAACAAAGGTGACAGGGTGTTTAAAAAGTGTTTAAAGGTGACTGTTGGTGTTTAAGTATCATACTTCTTTAATAACTGGAGTTATTAAATGTCTATTAACTTTAAATTAATTTAATATGGTGTCCCATACCTTTTCCACAGCTTTCATACCGAGGAAGCAACTATGTAAGTATATAATTAAATATCTGCGAATATCAGTAACCTACAAGTTGTCCTTCCATCTATAATGAGTGAAAATAGCAAATCATGATGACTACAAAATTATAGGGATTCTAACAAATGAGTCTTCATATCTCACCCCTGAGTATAAAGCTGGAACAAGTCCCTATTCTTAGGAACTATGATATTATGAAAAGTACATTAGATGGGATCAGATTTACATTCTAGACTAGCAATCAGTAGTCCTCTCCTCTAAACTGTAAAATGAGGGGATCACGTTAGACAAGGAAAGGTGCAGTGGAAAGGGCCCTGGCATCCAAGTTCCCATCTCAGCCAGGTAGCAATCTGTGTAAACTCAGGCAAGTCTCTTCATACCTGGAGAGCAGGTCTTCCCCTACTCCTTAATCTTAGTGTCTTCCCTCTGAGACTACCCCCAATTTATCATTTCTAGAGCTTTTGTACATGGCTATTGCCATGTTTTTTCTCTCAATAAAACAATATCCTCCTTGAGGATATTGAGGGCAAGAATTATCTTTTTCCTTTCTTTGTATGCCTAGAGCTTAACACAGTGCCTGGCATAATACATGCTAATTGACTGACTAAGAATATGATCACCAAGGTCTGATCCAGTTCAATATTCCCTTATACTCCTGGTCAGTAAAAGCTTCCTACTTCAGGGGTTAGAAAGTCATAGAAACATCTAAAATCTAACAGTAAATCATGACTGAGGAGGTTCCCTTGGTCTAGATCAGGGGTAGGGAATCTGTGACCTCTAGGCCACATCTGGCATTCTAGGTCCTTGGGTGTGGCCTTCTGACTGAGTCCCAAGTTTTATAGAACAAATTCTTTTATTAAGGGAATTTGTTCTGTGAAGTTTGGATGCAGTTAAAGGGCCTCACTTGAAGACCCAGACAGCCACATGTGGTCTTGAGGTTGTAGGTTCCCCACTTCTGGTGTAGAAACTGAGAGTATTCAGGAAGATGTAAAACAATGGGAGCTAGTCAATGACAGACAACCCACTCCATTTCCGATCAACATACTGTTACTACTACTAATATAACAATGCCTTCAGAGTAATTTCTTTTTTGATGCCAAGGTAAACAGATAGAAAATTTGAAATAATGATCACAGCATTGCTTTACAGAACAGCATTGATAAGATATAATTAACAAAATGTTAAGTAGCTTTTCAATACCTCTCTCAGTTATCTTTACAATATTTTTGTCATGGTGTACAATGTTCTCCTGGTTCTGCTCATTTCACTTTGCATCAATTCATATAAATCTTCCCAGGTTTTTTTTTTAAGCATCCTGCTCAACATTTCTTCTAGCCCTCTTATAGTTTTAAGGATGAGGAAAGATTCACCCACAGAAATTAAATCACTTGTCTGTGGTCACACAACCCATTAATGGTTGCTCCATAACCAGAACTGAGGTCTCTAGACTTCTAGTCCAGTGCCTTTTTTTAGAATCATAGTTTTCTAGCTGGAAGGGACCTTTAAGGCTACCTAGTCTAACATTCTCATTTTACAGGTGAGAAACTGAGGACCAGTCAAGGAAGCAGCAAATTAAAAATTCAAGATCTGAACCCAGGTCTACTGATACCATATTGCTCTGCCATGATTTGCGACTTTCTTTCAGGACTTCATCTGTTTTGAATTTGTGTTTACAGAAGATCACAGATCTAGACCTGGAAAGGATCTTGGAGATCATCTAGCTGAGTCCCTTCATTTTTGCAGGTAAGGTCAAATGTGAACTCAGGTCGCGTGACTTCAAATCAAGGGCTCTTTACCATACTGTCTTCCTGAGGAAAGAGTTTTCATTTTGTCTCTTATTCTTCAATCTCATGCGATGTCTGGTAGAGAGCAGGTACTTCATAAAAGCTTGTAAAATGAATGGTTCAACAAATATCTTTGGGTCCAAGTTCAAGTCTTGGGCTATTAAATTATAAAACATCTCGCTTAATATTTTCTTGAATTGAGTTGGAAGGCTATTCAAATTTGGGTTAAGTCCCATATTTTAATTCATAAGGTCTTACTTATTGTCTCCATGGTCAGGATGTAAATCAAGTCTTAACAGAAAATGTAGAAAAGTTGTTGATACTGGAAGCTATTTTCTTTTAATTTTTCTTTTAATTCATCCTCATCCCAAAAGTGGTACCCGAGAAAAAACCCTTAAAAAAAAATCCCTAAAAAAAGTCTAATCACACCAGACTAAAGTAGTCACTTTCCTAATCCTTTACCACACATTAAATAGTTTCAAGATACAAAGGTATGCAGTCATGTTGGTATTAAGGAAATCTCAAAGATTCAGCAATAACATATTTCATGGCAGATGAAATTGTTATGAATTTCAAGTAACTAAGATAAAAATCCTCCTTGTTCTAAGAATGTTGTGTAAAATCAAATGAATAATATTCACTGAGTGCCTACTAGAAACAAGGCTCTTGGGTGATCTGAGTTATCCAACCACAACCACAGACAAACTGTTAGTTTCTTCCCATATACTCCTTATTTTCATTAATACAACAAAGTAAACAGGGCAAGAGGTAGTAATGGAAATGCAAATTTAAAGATCTTCCCTGCCCCTAGTCTAATGTGCACCTGAAGCCTGGGGTGGGAGGCTTGTTTTTCAGTAGATACTTTTTGATTGGCCAGTGGGTCAATAAGGTTGTTACATTCTCTGAGCCAAGAGAAGGCTATATAAGCCCTGATGTGTAGCTTTGTTTTGGGACTCACTTTGAGAAGTATTCTGTGATTTGATCTGAATTCTGGGAAGCCGTTGTTGAGAGTCCCCCGGCTTTGAAAAACCCAGAATGTGGAAACCCAGATGTTGACTGGGTATGGATGTAATGGTTGGACAGTTTGGAAATCTGTCTACTTGATGTTTCTGTCTTGATGATTATGCCTGTATACTTTGAGGTTCAGGGTGCTGACCTTTTCTCCTGAACAAGGTAAACGATATATGTCTGACTGATTAAAGTAAGCTTGTTAACCCATTTTGAGTTGCTTTCCTTTATCAAAGCAGATCCAAGAACCTGTGTGAGTGGCAAACCCTGAGGACGCCGGGGTGCTTGCCGCTACAGAGGTAGAGAAACAATTTATATCTGCTATAATGGATTTTCTTAATTATTGTGAAAAATTTTAATTTGTTTTTCTTAGTACTGACAGGAACTGTAAACTCTGTTTTAAGAAGTAAAAGGCACAGAAGATAACTGGTAAAATAATATGACACAAGAGAAGACCTTCCCATGAGTAAACAATACAAGATAAATTTTTCTTTTAGATGAAGGAACAGCTAATTGAGAAAACTGTTAACAAGTGAACAAAAGAAAAAGAACTTAAAAGGTAGAATGCCTTTGGCAAAACCACCTCTTAAGACACCTCTTTACCTCCCACCCCACCCCCAAAACTACCCCCTTTAAAGTAAAGTGGGAAACCACAAGTTGAGACAGCACACAAAGTACTGGGACACACCCTCTGGCCCCTGGAAAGCCTTCCTGATCATAAATAGGATGTGTCCATCCAACCAGTTATAAAACAAATGTTCCCTTTATATCCAGAGACAACATAAAGAGGTAAAGGTTAATAGGCCCAAAACATCTTAATCAAAATAGGAATTTCTTCTGGGAAAGACTAATAATGAATAAGGAAGAGTTATCAAAACAAGTAAAATTCAGGGGTTGGAAGAATGGCTCCCCAATGATGTAAACTCTGATGTTTCAAAGAGGACAATGCTTGGGCTCTTGGAATCTGCTTCTTCCAGGCCCTTATCTCTCTGTCATCAGGGAGTAAAGGCAGACTTCTGTTATCTTTGAAATTCCTTTCCCTGTATATAATAATCACTTCTACCTCTTCCCAAAGTTTGCATAGTGCTGAGTTATACTAGGACAGAGTTTGGCAATTAGAAATCCTAATTCTAGCTGTACAACCAAGCACTGTTAAGAATAACATTTTCTGGCCTCTAAAAGGATTCTGGAGCAATAGAACCTACAAAAAGACAGAGTGAAACAATTTTTCAGCTTAAGATAACCTAGAAGCACTTCTTCAGGAAAGGTCTGTCTCATTTGGGTAGAAGGGGAGTGCAGACAGTGTCTGGACACGCCAACAGTAGGCTCTTAACAACAGCACAGATCAGCAACTGAGGCCCCTTGGTCCCCACAGCAGACCAGCTGTGATGACTCCAGACCCAGCACAGAAGGCAAACTGCCAACCCCAACCCAACAGGCACAACTAGCCCAGGCCAACCCAGTGTAGTAGACAAGCTGCCAGCACCAGAGGCTGCAGCACAGAATGCCAGTAACCAGCCTCTGGGCCCCAGCACAAGAAGCTTGGGATAGTGTACCAGGAGCAGAACTGAACTTCAAAAAAAAAAATGACCAGAAAAGAGTCCTGATCATAGAAAGCTACTATGGCAACAGGGAGGATCAAAACACAAACTCAGAAAAGGACAGCAGTGTCAAAATGTCTACATGCAAAGCCTCAAAGGGAAATAGGAATTGGTCTCAAGCCCAAAAAGCCTACTTAGAAGAGTTCAAAAAGGATTTTAAATATCAAGTAAGAGAGGTAGAAAAAAAATTGGGAAAAGAAATGAGAGCTATGCAAGAGAGTTAACAACTTGGAAAAGAAAGGCCAAGAATTGACAGAAGAAAACAATTCTTTAAAAAAATACAAGAAGTCAAATTTAAAAAAATCAACTGAAGAAAACAACTCCTTAAAATATTAGAACTGGCCAAATGAAAATGGAGGTACAAAAACTAAGTGAAGAAAATAATCCACTAGGCAAGTGGAAATTTAATAACTATATATATAAATAACTTTGACTGATTTTCCATGTCTTATAGTCATACATACATACATGTATATATATATGACTAGACTATAAGACATGGAGAATCAAAGTCAAAAGAATGAAAAAATATTGAAAAATGTAAAATATCTCACTGGAAAAACAAATGACCTGGAAAATAGATCCAGGAAAGATAATTTAAGAATTATTGGGTGGCTAGATGACACAGTGAATAGAGCACCAGCCGTGGAGTCAGGAGGACCAGAGTTCAAATCTGGCCTCAGAAACTTAATATTTATTAGCCATGTGACTTCGAGCAATTTTGGGGGCGTCCAGATGGTGCATGTAGTAAGAGTGCCGGTCCTGGCGTCAGGAGGCCCAGGATCGGTTCCGGCCTCAGATACTTGACACCCACACAAAATAACTGGCTGTGTAACCTTGAGCAAATTACTTAACCCCAATTGCTAAAAAAAAAAAAAAAAAAAAAAAAAATATTGGACTACCTGAAAGCTATGATTAAAAAAAAAAAGAGCCCGGACAGCATCTTTCAAGAAATTACCACGGAAAACTGCCCTGATATCCTAAAACCATTTGAAAGAATCCACCAATCACCTCTTAAAAGAGATCCCAAAATGAAAACTCCAAGGAATATTGTAGCCAAATTCTAGAATTTTCCGGTCAAGGAGAAAATACTATAAGCAGGCAGAAAGAAACAATTAAAATACCAAGTGCCTCCTTGCTATTTGAATTGTTTCTTTCTGCCTGCTTGTAGTACTGTGGCTCTAGTCAGGATTACACAGGACATAGCACCTTCTACATTAAAAGATAGAAGGGCTTGGAATATAATATTCCAGAAGGCAAAGAAGTTTGAATTACAACCAAGAATCAACTACCCAGCAAAACTGTGCATAATCTTTCAGGAAAGAGATAGACATTAAATGAAATAGGGGACTTTCAAACTTTTCTGATGAAAAGATCAGAGCTGAATAGAAAATGATCTTCTAATAGAAGATGCAAGAGAAGCATAAAATAAACAGGGAAGAAAAGAACATGTTATTCAATAGGGTTAAATTGTTTACATCCCTACAGGGCAAGATGATAGTTCTAACTCTTGAGAACTATATCTCTACTGGGGCAGTTAGAAGCAGTATACATTGAGGGTGTGGGTATAAGTTGACTTTGATTTGATGATATAAAAAAAATTAAGGGGTAGAAAAAAAGGATTGTACTGGGAGAAGAAAGGGGGAGGCAGGATAGGGAAAGTTACATCACATTAAGAGGAAAGAAAGAAGGGAGAGGGGAGAGCATTACTTACTCTCACTGGAGTTGGCTGAAAGAAGGAATAACATACATATCAGTTAGATATAGAAATTTATCTTAATCTATAGGGAAGGAAGGGAAAGGGGAAAGACAAGGGAGAAAAAGGTTACGGAGGAGAGGGCAGAGATAGGAGGGGAAAAAGGAAAGAAAAGGGAAGGAGAGTAGATGGACGGGAGGGAAGATGGAGGGAGGTAGTGTTAGAAGCAAAACACTGGTGAGGAAGGACAACATGAAAGGAAAGAGAAAAGTATAAATGGGGGGGGGAATAGGAAGGAAGGAAATACACAATTAGTAATCATAACTCTGAATGTGAATGGAATGAACACTCCCATAAAACTGAAGCACAGAACAGTCGATTAAAAACCAGAATCCTACAATACAATACAGTCATAAAAACCATATTTGAAGCAGAGGGATACACACAGTGTAAAGGTTAAAGACTGGAACAGAATATACATGCTTCAGCTGAAGTAAAAAACAAAAGCAGGGATAGCAATCCTGATCTCAGACAAAGCAATAGTAAAACCAGATCTCATTAAAACAGATAAGGAAACTACATCTTGCTAAAAAGGTAGATAAATCTAATCACAAAATAAACAAGAAAAAAGTTAGGGAGATGAATAGAATTTTTGAAAAGTTAAATATGATAGACCTCCAGAGAAAATGGAATGGGGATAGAAATGAATATACCTATTTCTCTGTGGTACACAGCACCTCAACAAAAACTGACCAAGTATTAAGAGCATATAAACCTCACAATCCAATGCAGAAAGGCAGAAATATTAAGTGCATCTTTTCAGATCACGATGCAATAAAAATTACAATGCAATAAAGGGCCATAGAAAGACATTAAAAATTAATTGGAAACTAATCTAATCTTTAAGAATGAGTGGGTCAAACAACAAATCATAGAAACAATCAATAATTTCATCAAAGAGAACGAGACAACATAACAAAATTTATGGGAAGCAGCCAAAGCAGTTCTTAGGGGAAATGTGATATCTCTAAATACTTACATTAAAAAATAGAGAAAGAAGAGATCAATAAATTGGGCATGCAACTAAAAAAGCTAGAAAAAGAACAAATTAAAAATCCAATTAAATACCAAATTGAAAATTCTGAAAACCAAAGGAAATTGATAAAACTGAAAGAAAATTATTGAACTAGTAAATCAATCTAAGAACACGTTTTACAAAAAACCCCAATAAAATAGGTAAACCTTTGGTCAATTTAATTTAAAAACAAACAAAAACCCCATCAAATTACCAGTGCCAAAAATGAAAAGGGTGAATTTATCCACCAATAAAGAAATTAAAGCAATCATTAAGTGCTATTTTGTCCAACTGTATGCCAGTAAATCTGATAATAAGTGAAATGATGAATGTTTACAAAAATATAAACTGCCCAGATCAACAGAAGAGGAAATAAAATACTTGACCTTACTTTAGACAAAGAAATTGAACAAGACATCAATGAACTCCTAAAAAAAAAAAATTCACAGGCTCAGATGAGTTCACAAGTAATTTCTACCAAATAACAATTAATTCCAATACCATATAAACTATTTGGGGAAAACAGGTGAAGGAATCCTACCAAATTTCTTTTATGACACAAATATGGTGCCAATACTTAAACCAAGAAGAGCCAAAACAGAGAAAGAAAATTATAGGTCAATTTCCCTAACAAATTTTGGTGCAAAAATTTTAAATAAAATATTAGCAAAGAGATTACAACAATTTATCACCAGAGTAATACACTGTGACCAGGTGGGATTTATAACAGGAATGCAGGGCTAGTTCAATATTAGGAAAACTATCAGCATAATTGACCATATCAATAAAAAACCCAACAGAAACATGATTATCTCAATAGATGCAGAAAAAGCTTTTGACAAACTACAGCACCCATTCCTATTAAAAACAACAGAGAACATAGAAGTAAAGGGAGTATTCCTTAAAATGATAATAAGTACTATCTACCTAAAACTATCAGCAAGCATTATATATAATGGGGATAGCTAGAAACTTTCCCAGTAAGAAGAGGGATGAAACAAGGATGCCCATTGCCACCACTATTATTCAACATTGTACTAGAAATGCTAGCTATAGCAATAAGAAAAAGAAATTGGAGGAATTAGAACAGGTAATGAGGAAACAGAACTATCATTCTTTGCATATGATATGGTGTTATAAGAGAATCAACTAAAAAATTATTTGAAAAAATTAACAACGTTAGCAAAGTTTCAGCATATAAAGTAAGCCCACATAAATCGTCATCATTTGTATATATTACCAACAAAGCCTAGCAGCAAGAGACAGAAAGAGAAATTCCATTTAAAGTAACCGTAGACAATATAAATATAAAATATTTGGGAGTCTACCTGCCAAGACAAACCCAGAACTATATGAACACAAAACCCTTTTCACAAAAATAAAGTCAGATCTAAACAACTGGAAAAATACCAATTGCCCATGAGTAAGTCTAGCTAATATAATAAAAATGACAATTCTACCTAAATTAATTTACTTATTCAGTGCCATACCAACCAAGCTACCAAAAAATTATTTTATAGCTCTAGAAAAAAACAACAAAATTCATCTGGAAGAACAAAAGTTCAAGAATATCAAGGGAATTAATGAAAAAATGAAAAAGAAGGTAGACTATCTGAAGCAGATCTAAAACTGTATTATAAAGTGGTAATCTATTAGCACTATTTAGTTATTGTCTAAGAAATAAACTATTTGGTATTGGCTAAGAGTGGTGGATCAGTGGAATAGATCAGGTACACAAGATACAGTAGTAAATGACTATAGTAATCTACTGTAATAAACCAAAAGACTCCAGTTTCTAGGATAAGAACTCATTATTTGACCAGAAACTGCTGGGGAAACTGGAAAACAGTGTGGAAGAAACAAGGCATGGATCAACATTTTGCTCCATATACCAAGATAAGGTCAAAATGGGTACATGATTTAGGCATAAAAAGTGATAGGGTAAGCAAATTAGAAGAGCAAGGAATAGTTTACCTGTCAGATCTATGGTACAAACAAGTGATAGAAAACATTATGAAATGCAAAATGGATAATTCTGATTACATTAAATTAAAAACTTTTTGTACAAGCAAAACCAATGCAACCAAGATCAGAAGAAAACCAGAAAGATGGGTAACAATTTTTATAGCTAGTGTCTCTGGTAAAGGCCTCATTTCTCAAATATATAAAGAACTGAGTCAAATTTTTAAGAATACAAGTCATTTCCCCAGCTGATAAATGATAAAAGGATATGAAAAGGCAGTTTTCAGATGAAGAAATTAAAAGCTCTCTATAATCATATGGAAAAATGTTCTAAATCACTGATTAGAGAAATGCAAATTAGGCATCTTTGAGGTACTACCTCACACCTATTAGATTGGCTAACGTGACAGAATAGGGAAATGATAAATGCTGAAGATGTGGGGAAAATGGAACACTAATTCATTGTTGCTGGAGTTATGAACAGATCTAACCATTCTGGAGAGCAAATTGGAACTATGCCCAAAGGGTTATAAAACTGTGCATATATTTTGATCGAGCAATACCACTATTAGGTCTGTATCCCAAAGAGATCATAAAAAAGGGAAAAGGCCCCACAAGTACAAAAATGTTTATAGCAGCCCTTTTTATGATGGCAAAGAATTAGAAATTGAGGGGATGCCCATCAAATGCCCGGACAAGTTGTGGTATATGAATGTAATGGGTAGCAGGCAGATTTCAGAAAAACCTGGAAAGCCTTAGATGAACTGATGCTGAGTGAAGTGAGCAGAACACTGCACACAGTAACAGCAACATTGTGCGATCATCAACTATGATAGCCTTGGCTCTTCTAAGAAATACAATGATTCAAGTCAATTCCAAAAGACTCATAATGGAAAATGCTAACCACATCCAGAGAAAGAACTATGGAGTCTAAATACAGATCAAAGCATACCATTTTCACTTTTTTGTTTTTATGGTTTTTCCCTTTAGTTCTGATTCTTTCACAACATGACTGATGTGGAACATGTTTAACATGATTGTACACATAGAATTCATATAAGATTGCTTGCTGTCTTGGGAAGAGGGAAATGAAGAAAAGGAGGAATAAAAATTTGTAACTCAAAATCTTATAAAAATTAAAACCATCTTTACATGTAATTGGAAAAAATAAAATATGATTACGTGGAAAAACAAAAAAGGACAACATTTTCCTGTGTGTGGAATCAGATTTTTAAAAATTTCTCAAAGTCCATTTTATATCTAAATTTTAAATTATGAGTCATTACAACAAAAATACCTAGCGACCTTTAATATTCATTATAAGATGAAATTATCTCCACCTCATTGTCCTAGAAATTAGACTAATTAAATCTAAAAATTTAAGATACTTTGTTTTTACATCACATTCATTTCTGAATATATTCCCTCTTCCTTTCCTCTCCTATAAAACTTTCCCTCACAACAAAAACATTAAAAGTCAAAGAAAAACAATCTGCAAAAGCAACCAACACATCAATTGTGCCTATCAATACATGAAATATACCAAACCCATGGTCAACCACCTTTACAATAAAAGAGAGGTCCATTTTCTTCATTCTTTCTTGGAGTCAAGCTTGGTTATAAGTATACAGTTTCATGTTACTTTTTTTTCTTCTTACATTGTTGTCGTTATGGTGCATATTCATTTTCTGGTTCTTACTTCCCTCTGAAATAGCTCATTCATATAAATCTTGCCATGTAGCTGATTTCTTCATAGTCATCATTTCTAACAGCAATTCTATAACATATCTTATATCACAATTTGTCTAGCTTTCCCCAACTGACAGCTATCTATTTTGTTCCCAGTTTTTTGCTGCCACAAAAAGTAACACCATGAATATTTCGGTATATGTAAGAACTTACTGTGTCTGACTTCCTTGTACCTGGGTATATGCCTCACAGTGGCACCTCTGTGTCCCAAAGGGTAAGCAAATTTTTAGTCACTTATTTAAAAGCACAATTTCAAGTTTCTTTCCAGAATGGTTAGATTTATTCCCAGCTTGACCAACAGGGTATTAGTTTGTCTATCACCCTTTGACACTTACCAATTTCCATGTTTTCTCATCTTTGCCAGTTACTTTAATTTGCATTTCCCTTATTATTATTGATGTGGAGCAATGGAATGGTAGGTAAATAGAAAAGGAAAGACCCGGCCTTGGGCAATCAATCAACCTTTAAATAATTAAGAGTTAATTCTATTTCAGTTTGCCTTTTCCTACGTGGAGGCAAAGACTAAATTTAACAGGAAGGACACAAGATTCCATTATCTGTACTAAGACTTATTTGCCAGGCGTTTACATGTGCACGGACTACGCTGAATGCTCTACAGTTAGCATTTATATAGCTCTTTGCAATTTGCAAAGCACTGTAGAAGTAGCCTCATTTGAGCCTCAAAACAATCTCAGGCCCACTATACCCATTTTACAAATGAGGAAACCTAGGCAGACAGGCTAAATGACTTGCCTAGAGTCACATAGTTAATAACTGTTTGCAGCTGGATTCAAACTCAGGTTTTCCTCACCCAGGGCCCAGCACTCTACTCAACATGAATAAATGGGGATAAACAAAAACCTCAAGATTGGAAAATTAAGGCTGCATATGAATGTAAAAATCTTCATTATGGATATACTTATATAGATCTTTAGGTTTTCATATACCTGAGAGAAAACTGTGCAAGGTGTAAGTTACATTTTCAAAAAACAGGTGGGCAGGGCAGAAGTAGTCATTCTATCTTATTTGAGATGAGTCAAGAATATAGGTCAGTAGTACTACAATGTTATTTTTAAAATGCTCAAACTTAGGGGCGGCCAGGTAGCACAGCAAGTAAGAGCACCGGCTCCAGTGTTGAGAAGACCTGGAGATCAAATCCTGGGCTCAGACACTTAGCACCCACCCAGAAACACCTGGCCGTGTAACCTTGAGCAAGTTACTTAACCCCAATTGCTTAGGGGCGGCCAGGTGGCTCAGCGAGTAAAAGCACCGGCTCCAGTGTTGGGACGACCAGGAGATCGAATCCCGGGCTCAGACATTCAGCACCACACCCAGAAATAACTGGCCCTGTAACCTTGAGCAAGTTACTTAACCCCGATTGGTTAAAAAAAAAAAAAAAAAAAAAAAAAAAGCTCAAACTTAGTCAAGTTAAATGAGCAAAGAAATACGTAAATCCTTTTCATACTTCTACCAGACACTCATTTGCTCACCAGTGATTACTGAACATAGCCTAAATTTTGGGAGTACCTCAAGACTTAAAACAGTTGTCAAATAAGCCAGAATACTGGATTTGGAGTCAGGGGACCTGGGGACCAAACCCACCTCTGCCTCTTATTACCCATGTGACTGTCTACAACTTACTTCACCTTTCTAGGGGTCAGTTTCCTCATGTGTATAATGAAGGATTTGGACTAGAAGGCCTCTTCCAGGTCTAAGTCTATGATTCTGTGGTACAAAGATCTCTGGACTAATTTGTAGTCCTAAAAACAAAGAAGTATTTTCAAACATTATTTATACAGCTGGGGTTCCCACTTAAGTTAGGAAATTAGCATAAATAATATCCAGTCAAACTTTAAACTAAATCTCAGTCCAACTTTCACAAAGTCTCAAACACTGTTGAGTTTTGAATCCTAGCCACCCCTCCCCCATTCCATGTAGGGCTTCCAGAGAGCAACAAAGAAAGCCTCAAAGTAAGGTTTAGATTCAGGGACTCTGACATGGCAGACACTTTTTTGGGACAAACACGCCTGCAGTCAGCAACATGAAAAGCACTTAAAATGTCATTCTAATATGCAGCTTTTTTGGGGGTCTGTAAATGGAAACCAGTAACTTGTTTTATGATCAACAGTAGACATGGTTTGAGCTGGGGGTCTACAGAACATAAGGCAAAGGAGACAGCTGGCAATTATCTGGCTAACTTAATCAGATAATCCAAGCCTAAAAATTCACTCTGGTGCAAGAACAGCCTAGATTGGCTGTCTTCATTGATTAAATGAACCATGTAATTACCAAATCTCCCTTTTACTTTACTGTCTAGACAGCACTTTGGTGTGTGGAAAGTGAGCTCTTTAAAGACCCTCGTAGAGTACAGAGTAGTACAATCTGTGGTAGAGTCTATTCATCAAATCCCAAATGGATCAGGCCAACTAAAGAGAAGTTTTCAGAAGAACATTTCAAAATTTGTAAAAGGACCACATGGTCTCTAACCACAGGACACAGTCTTTACATAATGAGCAAATGAACAAAACCCTTTAAAATATACCAACTGCCTGACAAATCATAATTAGAATAAGAGATTATTCAAAATAAAAATATGGAAAAATAGTATCTGAAACCGTAAAATATTCTGGGTTAAAAAATCATTCTAGTAATATGAAAAGTCTTAAATGATTTTAATGCTAACTAAAAATGTAGTATACATTCTAATCCCTACCACAGACAGTCTCAGTCAACTGTTGTTAAACATTCAAACACACTATTTGAAAGTGCATTAAAATATCACAAATTAAGGCAGCTTCTTGCCATTTGCAAGGGTTAAAAATGAGGCAATTTACTTAACTCCAGCTTGTTCATTTGTGAAATGAGGAAACTGGACGGGGTGATCTCTAAAGCTCCTTCTACCACTGGGGGGAAAAAAAGGCTCAAATTCTTTCTGTGTATGGTTTCTTTGTAAGTTTCCACTCATCATTCCAGTTTCAGAGAAGCACAGAATCATGGCATTGGAAAGCATCTTAGTGATTACCTTATCTAACCTAAAGCATGAATTTCCTCTGATATTAACACTTACTCATGCTTCATGGTTAAAGCAAAGCACTTTTGCATACATCTCCATCATACTTGACCTGCACAAAACCTTGCAAATAAATGGTGCGGCTTTATTATGCTCATTTTAGATGCAATTTAAATGACTGACCCAAGGTCACAAGTTTAGTAGCCTTGATTAAACTCAGGCTTTTCAGAGCTCTTTCTTCTACATCAGTGTTGTCAACCTCAGATAGATCCCTGAAGGCAGCATGCAAAAAACGACAAATTAACACTGCGTATATTGTATTGTATTTTTATAAAATTCTTTTGTTAAACATTCCTAAATGATATTTTAGTCTGTTTCATGTCTCACGGGGGAGTTTTGCAGGCAGGGACAGGCTAGCCTAGGATTTGATGCCTCTTCTCTCCACATGACTTCTACAACATCCCAAAGAACAGGTCATCCAAGCTCTGCTTGAAAACACTCAGAAATGGAAAAGCCCGCTCATGAAGTAGCCCATTCCCTTTTTGTACAACTATAACTTTATGTATTGTTTTTCTCTATTAGAATTAAAGCTCCTTGGGGCAGACTGTCTTGCTTGTTTGTGTTTTTATCCTTAGCCTTTAAGCACAATGCCTGACATACAGTAAGTGCTTTATAAATCCTTTTTATTTCATTCACTAATTCACTCATTTACTCATTTACAGTGGAGATTTGTCTTGCTATAACCCCAACCCACTGGTTCCATCTCTACCCTCTTGAGCCAAATAGAATAAAGTTCAATTCCTTTCCCCCATGATAACCCTTCAAATATCTTGAGACTGGGATCATGACTATTAACCTTTGACTGGGTTCCTGCCAATCCTTCCCCTAAACCGCAGTCGCTCAGTATTGCACACATCATTCCAGATGTGGCAGATTTCAGGGGAACTAACATCTTCCTCATTCCAGATGATAAAGACATCTATTTTTATCAATGCAGCTTAAGGTCACATTAGCTTTCTGAGTGTTTTAGCACAGCAGAAAGAACAGAGTACTTGGAGTCGGAGACCTTAGAATGAGCTGACCAAGTTTATTACCATGGTAAATAATGTAAATAACTACTCCAAGCAGCTTTCTCACCTACAAAATGAGAATAATAATGTCAGGACAGGGTTGTAGGTAGGAAAGTTCATAAACTATAAGACTCTGAACTTACTAGGCATTTCCTAAACTCCACAATCCATTTTCTACCTCAATGATTTTTTTAAGCTGTGCCTCACCCTAGTGCCAGTGTGCCCCACCACCCCTTTTAAAATGTAAGGATTTTAAAGATAAATCTTTATTTTTTTCTCAAGGTTTTCTGCATCTTTCACAAAACCTTGATTCCTCCAGTTGTCAGCACTGTCCTTTTCCCTCAACAAATTACGTATTACTATTAAAGACCTTAGCTTAAAAGGGCCAAGGCCTCCCACCCACTCCATTTGGGGCCATCTCCAGTTGTCCTGATCCATATCTGGCCACTGGATCTGGTTCAGTGGCTCTGGGGGAGAAAGTGAGGCTGGTGACTTATACAGCCCTCCCTCACTTAAATCCAATTCACTTGCATATTATGGCATCACCTCCCTAATGTCATGGTCCTCTTCCAGAATGAAAGACAACAAACAACAAGAAGATATCACTTATCAAGACTGACTGAGAGGCATCATGGATAGAAGGCCAGCCTCGGTTTCAGGACCTAGGTTAAGTCCTGCTTGGGACATAGGCTTGGATGTGACAAGCAACTTAACTGTTCAGTGCCTCAGGCAAGTCTCCGCCTGTATAAATTTTAGAAAAGTGATTAATCTGCATTTGTGGAAAGCTTTTCCTCACCAAGGAACTTCCTACTCTGAATCAGAGTAGAGTAGGGACAGTTTTATTTGTGCATAGGCTTAGCACCTAGCATAGCACCTGGGATATATTAAATGTTTAATAAATGTTTGTTGAATTGAATTAGTAAATGAAAAAGCTCACTCATTTTTTTCACTAGGTAGGAGACCATCAACAGAACTGTAGATAAAGCTAAAACAAAGGAAAGTAAAGAGCTAGTAAGAGCTGTAGGCAGTAATCTAAACAAATCACAGCTGTGCTGCCTAGAACATGCCCACAAGAATGATTTCATATTAATATTTATATAGAAAAGAGAAACAATGCTGGAGTAGAAACAGCTGGGGTTAAGAGGCAAGAGACCTAGATTCTAGATGGCATGACCTTGGACAAAACCTTTTACCACTCTGTGATTCAGGCTGGGCTCTGCCAGTTTTAAGATCCTACACATCTGGCTTCTTTTTCATACCATCTAGCAAAAATGACAATTATGATGCTGAGATATAGAAAAATGAGGAATGATTATTATGTTGATATATGAAGTTTGCCAAATTCAAAAGATCATTTAGTGCAACTATCCAAAGAATACAGACTTATCATAAAAATGAAAAAAAAATTGTTCATATTTCTGTTGTGCTTTGGGATTTACAAAGTGTTTTCTCCCAAACTATTCTGGAAAATACATAGGCAAGTATTATTTTCTTTTACTGAAGATGAAACTGAGGCCTGAGATGTTAAATGACTCAGTCGCTATTGTACAATAAGTGTCATTAGAGTCAGGGTGGGACTTGACTCCAAACCCTTTCCCCCAATTTCATGCTGTTCCTCCATGCCTCAGAGATTTAATTAGGGTTCTTTTACAGAGCTATAATGCTGCTTACTATCATTCCCAGTTCTGGTTGGTACCAGACAATTCTATTAGACAAAATAAGAGCTGGAGAAACTCTAGGTACTAGCTCTGCATTGTTTAATATATCTTTGAAGAGCTTCAAGAAACCAAAAATGAAAGAAAGCAACTGTTCCAACTGCTCCACTTTTCTTGGTTGGAAGCTTCAACTTAAAATGCCACTTCAAAATCTAACCAAAGTGGCAGTGAATTACTGATCACTGCTCGTCAGGTATGCCTGCTATTTTACTTTCCAGATAAGCGTGGCAGTTCATTCCTTTTTCTAAGTGGCACCTACCTGTCATTATTGATTTAGATGTTTTCAGAAGAACCTTTTGTTCTTAGGTACAGCTGTGAGTAATGGGGAGTTCAAATTCTGACTCCACTGGAATGGAATTATTCTAAAAATGACTATGGTTCTCCCAAGCCCTCAAGTTAAAGTGTGTCTCTTCTTCCCAATTTGATTACTTTTGTTTTTTGGATGTGTGTGGCTAGAGAAACAAAGTCCATATAAACATAAGGAAGAGAGCCTGTCATCCTTATTCCACCATCAAAGAACTCTGAATGTTGATAAGAAATTTCCAAAATTTCTAAACAAAGGACAAAGCTTCCATGTTTGCCCTCAGTTTTGGAAAAAAATTTTCCCTTTTTCTATGAAGGCAGAACTCCCTCCCCCCTTAACCCCCCCCCCCCGTATTATTTGCTTTATAAAAGGAAGAGGGATATGTAAATGATATGCTGAGGAGGGTCAAAAAAGAAGAGGGATATGCTGAAATGGTCAAAAAAGACTAAGCAGTTATGGCAGTCATTCTATTTTTATAAACTTTAATCTACTTCAGTCTGGTTGCTCAGTATTTCAATGAATAATGTTTTTAAAAAGTTACACTTAAAAAGGTTAAATAAATTGATTTAATAAACTTTAGCAACTTAAAAAAAACAAAACAAAAAGACACCACTCTATAGAGAGGCCTTACCTGAAAATCAAAAATCTAAGCTGAATGCACTAACCCACTTAACTAACTTTCTATGCAACTCTGGGCAAGTTAAAACCAACCCAGGCATCAATTTCCTCTTCTGTAAAATGGGCCTATTAAAGTACCTCCAAGGACGTTCTGTCAAGAACAAACAAACAAAAAAAAAGATTAGTTTGTTTTCTTATCCAGGCCCCATCAGGGATTACGTTCCCCTACTATGTCTGTCATGTAAGAGCTTTCTGTCTGTCTCTAGTCCTGACTACCCCCAGATTCCCCAGAGGCACCATAGCTAGGGGAAGAGGACACGAATTAGAAAAGAAGAACATTAGACTCCAGATAGAAGCAGAAGAACTGAGTTTGAGTTTGGCTTCTGCCACTTACTAGTCAGTCATTTGGCTTTGGCAAAGTCACTTACCTTCTCAGTCTATTTCATCATCCATAATGAGGGACTAACAGTCATACTCACAAATTGCACACTGTAAAATGCTATTTACTTCAAAAATTTCAAGGACTCAGAATATCAACGGTTGCAGGCATTCTCTTCACTAACACAGATCAATTCCTTAATGCCTTAGCAGGCAAATCATCACCCTGTGGCTAATCTTATCATGGCATCTTTCTGAACTTAGGAAGGCCAGTCTTCAGATGATTGATATAAATTATCTCTCTCCCCCTCCTCCGTACAAACAAACACATGTATGCATATGTAATAATTTGTATAAATATTATTATGAAGAGATTATAAATCTCTCTATATTTGATTTTACAGTATATAAACACGACTAAATTAGATATTATATAAAAATTGCATATTTAAATAATTGTGATAGTTATTTAAATATATTACAAAGATTACAAATCTGCCCATATGTAATTTTATTATAAACTACATTATAGATAACAGATTTATAACACCTATATTTATATATAAATGTGGGTACACATATGTCTCTGTGTATATGTATATATATATATATATATATATATATATATATATATATATATATAT
>NW_027185810.1:9341357-9379126 GCF_028583685.1 Petaurus breviceps papuanus | reverse complement strand
TATATATATATATATATATATATATATATATATATATATATATATATGTGTGTATGTGTGAATACACACACGCAGGGGAGGGAGGGGGAAGGGGAGACAGAGAGAGAGAGAAAGAGAGAGAGAATAAGCACCAGGGCCTTGTCAATTTTTTAGCTCCACTGGTATAACTTTCAAGAACACAGGATAAACTTCACAACAGGATGAGGTATTAGAGTAGATCTTTGGTGGAAGAAAGTAGTATGTAATTATTATTAACCTTGCCCTAATCCCCTGACTCTGAAGAATTTGATTACAAGTGATTTTGCAAGTTCTAATAATTCATAAGATCATAAAAGGATCATAGATCCTAATCCAACCTCTCCATTTTATAGATGAGGAAAATGAACTTCCTCAGCCTTAAGTACTAGGTCACACAAGTAACAAGTGTCAGAGGTCAGTGATATTTCCACTGCACCACACAAAGGTACACTGTCCATAGATCACTACTGCTGCTGCCCATCCATACACTGTATCTAATCCAGCAAAATCTAGGAACAGCACTAAGGTTAGGAGTAGTGAGTAGAATAGCTTCTGGGAGGAGACACAAGCATGTGCATATAATTGAATTTACCAAATCTGATGCCTTCTGAGAGCTAGGAATGCACAATGGAGATGTTTTGCTATATATAGTCAACAGGTCAATAAGGTCATCTATCTCACCTATGCCAGTGGAATATGCCTTTTTGAGGGATTCAGAGAAGGGATGAGGAGACAACTGGTGCTGGGCACTTAAATGCCCTTCTAAGAATTAGGAATGGCTGAAGTGACACCAGGAGACAGATTTGGGAGCCACACCCTATGTTAGCTTATCCTTTATTATATGCTCTATAATAATCTATCTAGGGTGGTGTAGTAATGAGAGTGCTAACTTCGGAGCTAGGAAATATGTGCTTAGTGTGACTAAAGGCCAAGTCATTTAGCCTCTCTGAGATTTATTTTCCTTATCTATAAAATGGAGGTAATACTTGACCTCTTGCCCTCCCAGGGTTGGGAGAAGAGTGCTTTTTAAACTTTGGAGCACTATGGAAATGTGAACTATCATTGCCTGTCAAAGTATTTACTCAGCACCTTCTATGTGCCCAAAATTGTGTGAGTAGACTGAATCGGTGAAAGACTACAATAGCACAAATGTGATCGTGGTGACCGATGGGAAAAGTACTGAAAAACATGCCATATGACAATCAGCTGAAGGCAGCAGAACCACTTAGCCTGGAGGAGAGAGGAATAGAGAGGATAGAGGATACGACAGCTGTCTTCAGGTATCTGAAGGACCGGACTTGTTCTGCTTGGCTCCAGAAGGCCAAAGGGAACAATGGGCGGTGGTCACATAGAGACAAGAAGTCTGGCTTCTCCCTAGCTACTGACTCCTTTGAGGAGGTCTTGAAACAGAGGCTGGAAGACCATGTGTTGGGGATGATATCAAGGGAAATTCTGTTCAGGTACAGTTTTGAACTTTACTCTTTTACAACTCTTCAGATTCTGTGATATCCTGACATATAAGTCATTTCTTTGTTCAGAGTTCTCTTTCCCCTTACTTCCTACCAAATAAAACTCATTCTTTATTTTGCCATTCTGGGGCCTCAATATATAGATATGTGTCTGTGTGTCTATGTATGTGTATGTGTGTATACACACACAAGAGGGAGAGAGGGAGAGAGAGACAGAGACAGAGAGAGCACCAGAGCCTTGTCAATTTTTTAGCTCCACTCCATTTAATTTGTGATTTGGGTAAATAGGACTATCAGCTTCTCCCAGGCTTTTCTGCTTACAGCAATCCCTAAGCTTGGAATGCCCTCCCACATGATTATACCTATTGAATTACTGCCTGCCCTTTAATACGCCCAGTTCAAATGCTTCCTTCTTCAAGATTTCTCCCTGACTTTCCCTTTTTTATATTCCCAAGGGCTTATCACAGTGACACACAGTAGGCACTTAATAAACGTTTACTGAATTGAATTGCACCCAATCAGTAGATCCTTCCCCTACCTGACCTCTGCAAACTTGGTTGGCACCTCTTTTATGCACATAATTTACTTGGACAATTAATTTGTGTCTTACAGAAAGCAGGCCTTGAAGCCTTGAAGATAGTAGGTTCAAGTCCCACCTCTGACACATACGGGCTGTGTGACCCTGGGAAAATCTTTTTAACATCTAAGTACTCAAGATTATAGGCTTCAGAGAAAGTGTTGGTCTACACTGTCAAAGAATGTGTTCTTTCCCTAGGAGTTCCCAACAGTAATGAAATCATACTCCTAAGTCTAGTGACTAGACTCTGTCCCTTCCTATCTCCTTATGTGAGATCTATGATGGCAGTGGTCACATATATATAGTTTCTAGTTTCTCTGTGTCTCCCAGGATCTAAAATGTCTTTATGCAACAATTCAAGGATATAGGGTTTTATCTTATCTGATAATATATATGTGTGTATATATATATGTGTGTGTCTGTCTGTCTGCCTGTCTCTGTGACCACTCTACAACTTAAAAAAGAATCCTTAACTGTTGTGGCCAAAAAAATTGACCAATCTGTATCCACCAACTGGTAATAAACTTCTTGGAAATTAAACAGACTGGTCCTCTGGGGACAGATATAGAATCTTTGGTCAGACCTGCACTCAAAGGCTTTATGGCTAGTAGAAGCTGCCACACCTTTCTTGTACTGGGTCACCCCTATGTCATTAGAAGACACTGGATAAGAACTCAAGTAGTGCAGCCAGCCTATAGATGGTGCCTCAGAATACTCACATTTGCATGGGCCCTGTCCTCAACAAGATGGTAACCTAACCAAGGGTGAAGGGGAAGCTGAAATGGGCTACCTTGGCAATGTCTTGGGACAGAAGCCACTTATGAGAGATGTTGTAGATGGAATCTATGACTCGAGTAGGGAACAGCTGAATCCCTAAGCTCCTTTCCAATTTAATACATTATTCTATACTAATTATCAAACAATCAAGTCCTACGATATGTAGTATTGGATTGTAAACATAAATGTACACTTCAAAACCAACGGGATGTAGCATTTATGAAGACTTCAAGGAGAAAAAATGTCCTGAAAAGTTGAACAGAAGAGGAATAGGCAAAAAGAATGTATCTCCTATGGTGGAACCAACAGCACTTCTCTGTTGATTATTTCTAGTTTATTCTGCGTGTATCTGATTTGTACATAATTGTTTGCATGATGTCTCCTCTATCAGATAATGGGCTTTTTGAGAGCTAGGACTATTTTGCCTTTCTTTGTATTTTCAGTGCTTTGCACAGTGCCTGGTACACAGTAGGAACTTCTTAAATGTTTACTGACTGACCAGCAACTTAAACAAAAGTTGCTAAGTATGAATTTATTTACTAGATGGTGAGAAAATGAGCTCAGGGGAAAGGAAGTGCCAGCTGGGCGTAATTGTACATCTTTATCCAATAATCAATCCAGAAATCTAATGGTGTAACCATTAGAGATGTTAATAGGAGGTGAAAATCCCAGGTGCTGGAGAGGGATTTCTAAGGAGTAAGTTGTAGAATTTCAGAATTGGAAGGAGTGTCAGTGGCCATCTAGTCTAAACTATCCCTAAACATGAATCTTTTCTACAACATGATAAATGAACACCTGTGATCCAGTCTTTGCTTGGAGCCCATTTCCCACCTAGATGCCATCAAAACTCCTACCTCTTCAATAACCCCTCCTTATTTTGACCAGAGAGGGTGGAAAGGGGAGACATTCTCCCAGATTTTCCATTTAAGGAGGGTAGGCATCTCATCATTTTTTTCCTGTCTACCCTCCTGGACTTCATCATGCCCATGCCCTGGTTCCCTCTCTCAGGGAGCTCATTCTATTTTTAGATAGATCTAATTTTAAAGAATTTCTACCCCTAACATTAAATTTAAATATGTCATGATACAATGTTCATCCATTACTAATTCTGTCCTTTGAGATGAAGGTGAACAAAATATTTTTCTGTTTACACATCGTGAAGACAGCCATAGTATCACTCCTAGTCTTTTCTCATATGGCCTTATATCAAGGTCCTTCACCATTCTGGTTGTCCTGCTCCAGAGATACTACCCATTTACCAAAATTCTTTCTAAATGTGGCAACTACTGCTTAGCCAGGAAGGGGGGAGGGAGACAACGGAGTAGGTAAAATTGGAGAATGTGGGCAGAGAAAAGGTTCGGCAGGGATTATAGGATAAAACTTTAGGCTTTTAGGCGACCCGGGACCTTAGAGTTCACTTAGTCCATTCAGCCTCCTCAAATGTAATTGTGAGACCACTGTGAGGAAAGGAGGACGCCAATTCCAAAAATCCCACAAGCCATTTATTAAATGTTAGACAATGTATGTGAGGGATGAGACACGGACACAAACTGGTAGATACATGTGCCAGGGAATGTGGTAAATGTTGTTGGGGTTACACAGAATAACAGGACAAAGGCACAGCCCTCAAAGAGTTTACAATCTAGGAGAGCAGTAGGCACAAAGAGTTATACAATGTAGACTAGAAGTATATTCCAAGCATGGGAGACAGTGGAAATAAGCCCAGAGATGAAACCATGCTTTGTAAAGATAAATTCTAGGAATGGCCATTCTGTATATAACTGTTCTAGAGATAAGAGATTTGTGAAGTCTAGCAGGGTGTGAAAGCAATTAAGTCAAGGCCTATCCAACAGGGCTCAGGAGTCAAAAAACCTGAGATCACATCTCAATGATACTATCTGGTTGACCTTGGACAAATTATTTAACATCCCTAGACCTCAGTTTCCTCATCTATAACATTAAAGTGTTGTACTAGAGGGCCTCTGAAATCCTTTCCAGCTCTGGATATGACTATGTATTGCCTATTAACATGGATAATCACACAGAATGTGAACCAGGTGCTAAAGGTACCTAGAAAAGTAGAAAGGCCACATGGAACTGTAAAACTGATTACATTAAGGGTTTTATGTGTGTGTGTGTGTATGTATATATGTGAGTGTGTTCATCACACACGCACACACCCTTTGGCAGTCTGGTAAAGTCTATGAACTTCTCAAAATAATATTTTTAAATGCACAAAATACATAGGATTATAAAGGAAGTCAATTATGTTGAAATAGCTATCAAAATATTAAAAAAAAATAAGTTTATTAACTTAAGAGCCCCTAATGTAGACTGTCTGATGCAGACTTGATGACATGAACCTTCAACACCCATCATATGGTTAATTAAGGTAGGGTAAATTTGGGGGGAAAAAAGAGATAAGTTCCCTATGGGAAGAGTAACACTATTGAGATCTTGTGTCCAAGGAGGGCCACATTAAGACAAAGAGTGGGAGAAAAAAGTGAGAAGTAACTTTAGAACAAAATTTAGGGTCAGAACAGAAACAGGGTGTTCCACAGGGCACAGGGATGGAGAGTAATAGTAGGTCAATAAGTGGAAACTTCAGCTACCCTAATGCTACAAGGCCCACATGGCCATTCCTTCAAGATTCAAGTTCACACATCTACATGCTCCCAACCATCAAGCTGAATAAATTCTATAGTTGTAAATAAATAGTAGGATGCTACTCTAGTAGATAAGTTGTTTAAGTAGGCCAAGACCTAACAACTAAGATACTAATATTCCAGAGAGGAGGAAATGGCCTTGCTACTCAAAATTCTTTTACTTTACTGGAATTCCATAATATCAAACACTGCCTGAAAATAAATGGGACACAGAGCAAAGGTTTAGAGATCTTTTTCTCATTTTAAGATATTACATCAATAATGACATTCATTGCAATAGGATCTGATCTGTAATACTTTAATGAAATTTTTTTGCCCTAAAAGTAAAAGAAACCTAAAATTAGTTATCATGGGGCTGTCATTATGATTCTCAAAAGGATCAAATGAAATCCCAGGGATAAAAGCTACAAATACGTTTCATATTTTACTTTGGCATCTCAAAATGTCACCAGTAAAACTGCACTGGGACTCTTTAAGATTCAGTTAGCACAGTTCTGTGTATGGTGTCTCTGCTATAGGATAGAGCTGCTCAACTGGGCCCTAATGGTCCTATTGGGTGATTGGATCAGATTTAGAACTGGAGGGGCCAGAGGCCGTCTAATCCAGTGGCGTCAAACACAAATCTATGGGTCCCATATGGACTTAGAAAACCACTAACAACAATTACGCTGCACTGTATTTTTATTTCTTTCGTTAAATGTTTCCCAATTATTTTTTAATCTGGTGCCCGTGCACTGGGAATAAGCTACCAACTTGATACCTCTGATCCAATTCAACTTCCTCACTTTACAGCAGAAATTCAGGCCAAGAGGTTAAGAAGTTACACAAGGGCACACAGATATAGTAGAGGAATTGGGGTTTGAACCCGTTCTTAGACTCTAAATCCAGTGCTTTCTACTGCATCACACCGCCTCCTATTAACTTCCTCTAGTTTGGTATCCAATTCACTATTAGTTGCAGGCTTGGCTTTTTATGTAAAATAGATACACAGCATGATGCATTTTATACACACCTAAGTCTTTCTCATAGTGGCTAGTTCTTTAATACTTCTGATTTCTCCAGAAGAATAGCTGTAATTGTAATTCTTTTCATCAAGGTAAGTCTCAAACTCAACCCAGTAATCTCCAATTTCTCCCCCACTTATCTAAACTTGCCCTTCCTAACAACAGTTTGCAGTAGCAGCACCTTCCTGGTCAATGAGGCATGAATCCTGGGAATCATCTTTGACCTTTCCCTCTCATCCCACATGCCATCAATTCTGACAACTCACATCTGTCCCTTCTAGATTCAGGCCTTACACTATTATAATACCTTCTAAAATGGTCTCCCTGCTTCCATTCTTTATTTTCTGCCATTCATTATTCATACCACTTCCAAAATAACCTCTCTTGTATATAGGTCTTCTCAAAACTCTTCCGTGGTTTCCTAAAGCCTATAGAATAAATTTCAAACTCCTTAGTGTGGTCATCAAAGCCTAAATTATCTGGCTCCAGCGTATCTTTCAAACGATTTCCTGCCACGCACCCTGTAATAGGTTCTGTATATCGAAACCAGCATTTATTAAGTGTTTTCTATGTGTGTCAGGCACTGTACTAGTGGGAATTGAGACACAAAGACAAAAATCCAATGGTTCCTGTTCTCAAGGAGTTGACATTCAACAGGAGGAAGTCAAAGACACACAGATTAAATAAATGCAAAACACATACAAAGTAATTTTGAGATGAGAGAAACAAAAGATGGGAACTTAGGGTAAAACTCATGTTTGAAAGTGGTACAAAGACTGCAGCCTTGAAAGGAGCTGGAAGTTCAAAGGGGACAAGGAGGGAATTTCAGGCATGGAGAACAGACACAGGAGAATAGATATTGCATAACAGAAATAGTAAATAAATAATAATGATGAGCATTTACATAGTACTTTGAGGTTCTCAAAGAGCTTTACATATACAGGATGTCCCCAAAGTCTTGGTGCGGTTTTAAGCTTTAATAAAACTTACCTAATTTGATCCTCATCTCAAGGCAGCTCAATGAGTTGTAACATTCCCATTTTGCAGAGAGGGAAACTTGAGACTGAATAGTACACTTAGCTAGAATATATAAAGTTTAGAGAGATAGGTTGGAGACAGATTATGAAGGCAAGAGGGAATGATCAAAGCTTCTTGCTTGGGGAAGTGACCTGGTCGATCAATTTGGTAGCAATAGAGTGGATAATCTGGAAGCAGGAATGCCAATTAAGATAACATCAAAAGGCTGGATGGACTTAAGGTGATCCCAGTTTAAATGGAGATAAGGGGAAGAGTAAGGCTTGGTAACTGATGTGGGGTGGCTGGGAAGTAAATATTGGAAACCGACTGAGGTTGTGAACATGGGTAAAAGACTGGAAATATTCTGGTACTCCTATCAATAGAAAAAAGGAAATTTAGAAAAGGTTTTGGGGAAAAGATTTTTGGGACCTTTTAGACATCCTACCCTTCTGACAAATCTATAAGAAATCACCTCTAACTTCTGGTAAAAGGTTCAAAAGGAAGAACAAGATGAGCTCAGGGAGGCCTAAAGTGAAGTAAGTTTGGAGCCAACTGTATACATTCCACCCAGCTGAGTCCCGAAAACAAGGTCTGTCCAGCTGTCTTGGAATTATACCCTGCTCTTCTTCTATAAATTCTTGTCAGAAATGAATAAGGACTGACCTCTTTAATTAAGGTCTTGTCTAAAAGACTGCTATTTCTTTTCACAGGGCTGGACAAACCTTGTTTTAACTAGGTGCTTCTAAAGTAGCTGGTATTCAAATCAATAGTATTTATGAAATGATCAAATCTAACGAGCACTACTTCGTACAGACCTATGAAAATGCTTTGTTCTATAGTAAGAGGACAACAGAAGGTTGAAGTTGAAAATCCAGTCTAAATGATCCTTATTTCAAAGCTGATCTAGGAAAATGGTAATTAATATAAGACATCCTTTTACAGTCTTAGTCACCCCTAAGTCAAAGATCCAAGGCTAAAGCTGTCCCCAGATGCCACTGAGTCCAACTTCTTCATTTTAAAGACACAGATTCTGAGTCCCAGGGAGGTTAAGCCACGAGTCCAAAGTCAGTCAGAAGGAAGATTTGGATCCAAGTCCTCTGACCTTCAAGAGAGTGCTTGTTTCCACTTTTACTGCGAGCACATATATCTCTTCCAGGCCCACTGGCTTAGTCTAGGCTCTCAACACCTTTTACCAAGGTTACTACAACAGCCTCCACAATTCCAGGCTCTTTCTGTGTACTGTTACCAGATTAATTCTCTTTACCGTTAACCAGTTGAATTTCATAACTATTCTTTTTTGTTTGTTTGTTTTTGGTTTTTTTGGAAGGGGGAAGGCAGGGCAGTTGGGGTTAAGTGACTTGCCCTAGGTCACACGGCTAGTAAGTGTTAAGTGTCTGAGGCCAAATTTGAACTCAGGTCTTCCTGACTCCAGGGCCAGTCTCTATTCACTGAGCCACCTAGCCACCCCTGGTAACTATTCTTCAAGGTCCATCAAAAAGTTCCACCTCTTTCAAGTAAACCTGATTTCTCCAGCCCTAAGTGAGCCCTCTCTTCTGAATGCTTCTTCTTTATAACCATAGATAGATCACAAAATTTTAGCACTAGAAAGGATGCTAAGGATCACCCAAATCCCTTCTTATAAATAAGGAAAACTAATGCTCAAAAGTTAAATGACTTCATATGATCACACACTGTCCTCACCACATCATTTAGGACTTAATTATAAATACATTATGTATTTCTAAGCAATACAAGTGCATCTTGTATCAAACATAAACATTATCTTGTTTCTCCAATTATAAGCTCACTGAGGGCAGCAGGCACATCTTGTGTGCCATCTTCCTCTTCTAAAAATATAGATTACTGATTTTTTTAAAGTGAGCAGCTAGGTAGTAGAGCACACAGAGTGTTGTGCCTGGTCAGGAAAACTCATTTTCCTAAATTCAAATCCAGCCTCAGACACTTGCTAAGCTGTGTGACCCTGGGCAATTTTGATTCAGTTTCTTCATCTGTAAAATGAGCTGGAGAAGGAAACTGCACACCACTCCAGTATCACTGCCAAGAAAACCCCAAATGGACTCATGAAGAGTAGGACACAACTGAAACAGATACTTTTTAACTTTACATCAGTCATTTTCCAATTCCACGTCTAGAATGAACCCTCCCTTGTGACAAAGGAAAAGAACCAGAACCATCTAATACCAAAATTTTCTGATATCCTAACAGACCCCCATATCATGATGAAGGTATGTGTTATGATCTCTTTTCTGGAACCTTCACTGTTTTTACCATCACTTAAAGAGTTCAACTTCTTTTAAGAGGCTTATTTTACACTGCTGCCCATTAGCTACATCATTCTCTTGGCTCTGCTTATTTTGCAATTCATACATTAGTTCATACAAACCATTCCATAATTCTTGGAATTCCTTATATTTATCATTTCTTACTGTCCAATGAAATTCCCTTATATTTGTATACCACAATATGTTTTTTTAAAGCCTTTTCCCAATTGATTTACACCCACTTTGTTTCTAGCTTCGGGCTACAAAGAACACACGCTATGAAAATTTTGGTATATATTGGACCTTTGATTTTGTCTTTGACTTCCTTGGAGTATATGCCTAATAGTAGGAGTGCATAAAAAAAAAATTAAAAAAAAAAACAAGATAGGGACCATTTAACCATTTTTCTTACATAATTCCAATTTGAAATCTAAAATGTTTGGATCACTTCACACCCTTATCAACAGGGCTCATCAGCATTCTCTCCTCCCTTACTTAGCCCTTCCAAAGTTGACTCTTCTCATATTTTGTTGTCTTTGCCAATCTGAATAGTATGAGGTGAAAACTCACAGGTCTTCTAATTTGCATTGCTCTTACTATTAGTAATCTGAGATATTTTTAATGTGGTCATATATAGTTTCCAATTCATCTGAAAAATGTTCATCACCTTGGATCACTTTAACTATACAGGGATGGCTCTTAGTTTTATTAATTGAAGCAAACATGCTTTCTCACTTTACTACTTCTCTTCTAATCTATCTTTATTTGTGCAAAAGCAGGAGTGGAGCTGACTGGACTGCATGGTGCTCTTTTCCCAACTCTTGGCTTCTGCCCAGATACCTTTCTTTCCCTATCCATGGCTACTCAAACCACTTCCCAAAACAGGGAGAGAGTCACCACTGCCAATTTTCTCAGCAATATGGAAGACCTTTGAGCCTTTCCATTGGCCATGAAGCTTAATTCTCCTATAAATGCTGTTTACCTCAATTAAAAAGTGAGCTCCTTGAGAGCAGCGGGCTGCCTTCGCACTTCCAATGCTTGGCACATAGTACATACTTAACTTTTCATTTATTCATTTTATGTAGTCATTTTTCAGGATCTCTTCCATCCCATATGCTTCTTCTATATCCCCATAAGTACCAAGCAGATGTTGATTAAATAAATGTTGAGAGGCAGCAGAGTTAAATTAATACAAAGAGCGTACTTGAAATAAGAACTGGATACATACATTGCCCCATCACCATGAACTTGTCTTCAGTTTCCTCATCTGTTTCTTTTCACACCTTAATGAAGACAATTATGCTTACAATGAGGTACAAAGGAAAAGAATGCTGAATCTGGAGTTATAGGATCTCTGCCACTTAAACTCCCTTGTGTAAAAACATGGACAAATCACTTAATCTTACTGGGCTGTGCTCATCTGTTGAATGAAGGAGTTGGACAAGAGGCCTTCTAGAGCTCTAGCATCTACAATTCTATGATTTCCTAAGGTTGTTGTGAGGAAAGTGCTTTCTAAGTTTTGAAGCAATATATAAATACAAGTTCTCTTTATGACTGATTTCAGTTTATTTCCCTGAGTCAAAGCATGAGTTATGTTCTAGACAAAGTGGAATTTAGTGAAAAGGCTAGGAACCCAGGCCAAGAATAATGTTAAGCAGAAGTTTTCAGGTTTCTTTTTTTTTTTTAACAAAGATCAAGAAAGATGACCACTGTTATTTCCCACTCCACAGGGCAACAGCCTTGGTAAGAGGCTCACTTTTTGATAAGATCAGCACAGTAATATTTTGCACACAACAGTCCAGTTGGAGGCCAGAAAGGTATATAAAATTGGTGTCTCAATGCTGCAGGCACCTTGCTCTCACTGAGTACTGATGGTTCCTCCAGCCCAGTAGAGAGGAAAGGTGTGGCATGAAGTACTTTTCTTTGGGCACCTCCACTTTCACCATGCTGTTACAAATGATCCTTTTTAAAAAAAGAAGACCCAAGCCATTTCTATCTCTATGAAACATGCTCAAGACATTAATTTCATAATAGGGTTCCTTTCTCAATCTGAGCTACACCTCTAACATTGAAGCATTACTTAGTCCAGATGTGGCATTGCAAACTGACATCTAAAATAAGCTACATGACCTGGTTTGAAATAAAGCCACTCAATTAAGGTGAACTGATATAGCTGTAGAGACAGGCTTTCTCAGGCCCCTTCCAAAAACTAACACCTGCTGGATGGTAAACAGAATTAGACAAGAAGAGGCATTCATATTTTAAAAAGTATGGCATCTGAAGATAAGATGCTATATTTAGATGACAGACATGGGTGGTGTTCCCTGGTATGTTCAAACAGCCTAAAGCCCTATCTCACCACTACAGAATGAAAATTTAGAAATTTCCTAATTTAAAAATGAATATTTATGGTCACCATCAAAGCTAAAACTCTCCAATGCTAATTTTGATAAAAAGCAAACATCATCCAAAAGCAGGTAAGATAAATTTTTAAACCAAAGGGGGCAATTCTAAACCCTAGAAGGCAAATCTGATCAATTTCAATAGGACTTAAAGAGATTAAAAAGGAAAAAAAAAGGACTCCCCCCTCCCCCAATCCTTCCTAACAAATCAATGCTAAGAACAATTTTAAAAAAGCAATAAATTATCAGGTAGATAGTCTTAACATTGATTTGCAAGAGAAAGCCATCATCAACAAGCCCTGAAAATGCTTGGATTTGCTTTGTACTGCTCCTGTAGTGAGGCCAAAAGAACACAAAGCTACCTCCTGTACGGCATTTTAGTGTGTCCTGAACACCACCAAAGGAAAAACTGCTCTGTTGGGTAATCACATGTCGATGAAAGTTCAGAAGGAAGGGGAAGGTTAAAGAAAATGAACACTATTTCTACAGCATGTCACTTAGAAAATGAATGCACACTGCTGGAGTTGACTCATCAGAGAAAGCGGACTCCTCACCAAGAGACAATTTGCCCAGAAAAATGAATTCCTGAGCTCTCCAGGAATTTTCAAAGATCTTTGGAAGTTGGCTTAGGAAGCCAAAACAATGTTAGCAAAATCTGTTCTCATGAAACGCGACCCAACATAATTTAAGTGTTCTGTGATCTTTTCATAACCTATGTGTACCTGTGAATTTGGGGGTGCCATACGGCAACTGTGGAATCAGGAAGACCTGGGTTCACGTTCCCTACTCCTGATACACACTATGACCATTGGCAAAAGTCAATAAATCTCTCAGTATCCCCTGGCAATTCTAAGACCAGAAGAGACAAGTCAAGAGGGAATTCCTTCCCTGGCAGTTACTAAGACCAAAGAAATTATAGGTACAGACCAGATATAGATACACATGTATCACCCTGACCACCATTTCCCCTCCAATCTAGAGGGATATAATCCATGACTTTGAGCCAAAGAGCCCTAGGAAGTAATAGCACCCTTATTCTCCCCACTGACCCTTCTTCCAAGACCAGTTCCCAATCATCATTCAGAGAATGATGATTAGATAAAAGATGTCTGATAACTGCTTCTGCCATGTTATAAAACCCCTTCTACTTCTGAAGCTATACCTACTTAAGACAAAGAAAAGAAAGTTCAACACAAAAGTCCTTGGCATTGTCAAATGGTTCAACATCTGAAATGGACACAGTTTTATCAGTGAAAATGACACTGAAGAAGAGCGTTACTATCTGCGTGGCTACTATGTTTTATGGACCATAGGGCCTTTCCATTTGATTTGCAACTGAAACTTCCTATGTGTTACTAACTCCCCTTATTAAGATGAATGATCCTTGATAGAAACCACCATTTTGCTTATCTACTTGTATTCTCAATGCTTACCACAGTACTTTGCACTGGTAATGCTTAATAAATGCTCATTTGTTCATTTCATCTACATATAAACAGATGGGTCAAGTTCATATTCAAAAAAAGCTATTCAGTGCTCAAGGTCTTTTGAAAGGTTGGTTTACAATAAAGTATATGCAAAAATTTACAGAACTCAATGGCAAGAACCTGAGAACTAGTTCTCATTGGGGAAGGGCAGCAACAGTCAAAAGCTCTCACCACCTAGTATGGTGCACTTTTTGCCTAGCACTTAGCACTATGCTTGGCAGACAGTAGGCACTTAATAAATAATTATTTTCTGACTATATTATACTCAGAAGACTTTAAACTATCCAAGTATTTGATGATAGGTAGATTTTTGCCATGTGTGTAACATGTCAAATCAACATGCATTTTTTGAGCATTTACTAAATGCCAGGCATTGTGGTAAGTTATGAGAATATAAAAAAATAAGTAAAAACACAGTCTCTGCCTTTGAAGAGCTTAGATTTAGACCTGTGACAGACATTGGGCCACAGCTTGGCCACCTACAGTTCTGAAGGGGAACCACTAGCATTGATTGACTATAGCTCCTGTTCCCCAAACCACCAATCACTTAAAAAAAATTTTTTTTGGCCTTTGGGGTTAAGTGACTTGCCCAAGGTCACATGGCTAGTAAGAGTTAAGTGTCTGAGGTCAGATTTGAACTCAGGTCCTCCTGACTCCAGGGCTGGTGCTCTATTCATTGCACCACCTAGCCACCCCTCACCAATCACTTTTACTGTAAAATTGTAAAGTAATTGCTTCTCAATCTAACTAGCCCCCGGTTATAAAATAACTTGTCATGTACTTACTTTGCGCAAATTTTGAGGGCATAATTATTAATTACAAAACAACTTAAATTCCTTAAGGGAAAGGTGCTAAATAGAATAGAAAATTGTTTGAATAACTCAAATCAGCAGAGATCATCAGGCTTCTGCCGCTTTCCATTCGTATTGGTTTTGGATAAATAATACTGCACCATGAGCATAAACCCCCAATTCCTATTATTTGATAAGAAACTGAAATTGGATTCCAGTCTGTTCTTCCCATTGCATGTTGAAAGGTGGTGCTGACAGGTAACAGCATTTAAATATCTATAATATATATCTGGGAAAATGGTTAAAATAGCAAGTCTTTTATTGCATGTTGAACTTCAAAATCACTTTTCAATATTATCAAGGTTTTTACTGCATATTCTAGCAAATAGGTAAAGGTAAGTATTTTAGACACCAATATAATACAGATTACTAGAAGAAAGGAAAAAAATGTCTTGCCCATAGTTTCATGAAGCTACATTTAGATTCTAGGTCCAATTTCAACAGATATCAGCACTCCTGAGCTACAGTTACAGGGTACAGATCATTTGTCAAGAATGGAAAAAGCCAGTGCTTAAGAGCACTGCTACAGAAGGGAAAGAGTGAATTTTATATGAAATATAAAGAAAACTAACCAATAGTGACATTTTTATACTGTCTAATAGTCATTAGTCTCCCAGATACAACAGTGATGTAAGACCTACAATGGACATGAGACAATCAGAAGGGTTCCACTAAGATAAACCAGTATTCGGTACTTGAAGCTTAGATACAGTATTACTAACAATGACAGTCCCTGTAGGTACCTACTGCTGCCACATTCCCAAAAGTGCTACTGCCATACCTAACATGAAAGGTGGATAATGGACTTAAAATATCAGACATAAAAACACAACAAAACTATGCCAGTGGTGGCATTTTTTCTTTTAAGCAGATAAAGAGGTAACTCATACTAATATAACAGTCCCATACAATAGGATTCTTTCACTTTCCGTAACAAATTAGCTAAAATTTAGGTAGCATCTTCAGGTTTGCAAATAACTTTACATGTTATCCCATTTGATCCTCACAACAAACCTATGGAGGTAGGTGCTTTTATCAAAACAATCTTAAGCATGAGGAAACTGAGGCTGTTAGATACACAACTAGTAAATATTTCACTTTCGACTCAAACTCAGATCTCTGATTCCAAGTCTCTGCCAATAAAAGGCCAAATAATTTTTAAATATAAAATTGTCCCCAGTGTCCTTAATCCCATTACTTCTATTTTCTAATAGACTTGCTCCTTAATCATCCCCCTTTTTTCCCTAATTTTCAACTTCTCCATTTTTACTGGTTCTTTCTTTGCTGCCTATAAACATGACAGTCTTCCCCATTCTTAAAAATCTTTCTCTAAACTCTACCATCCCTCCAAGCTGGTGTATCTCCCCTTCCTTTCTCAGCTTAACCAGCAGAAAAAAAGCTGTCTATATTCATTGCCTCTGCCTTCTCTATTTTCACTCACTTCTTAACTTTTGCAACCTGACTTCCTATCTCATCACTCATTTTCCCCCAAAGTTACCAATAACCTCTTTTTTTGGGAGGGCAATTGGGGTTAAGTAACTTGCCCAAGGTTACACGGCTAGTTTTTTTTGTGTGGGTGTTAAGTGTCTGAGGCTGGAACCGAACTCGGGTCCTCCTGACTCTGGCGCTGGTGATTTACTCACTGCGCCACCTAGCCACCCCAACCAATAACCTCTTAATAGATAAATCAATATTCATTTATTTTCTTTCCCACATTTTTGTTCCCTATGACAATGCTGACCGTCGTCTCTTCCTGGATACTGGCTCCTCTCTGGGTTTTCATAAACACTCCCTTCTCCTAGTCTCGCAGGCCCCTTCTGCTGGATCATCATCCATATCATAATACCTAGTTGTGGGTCTCTTTCCTAAGACTATTTCTATAGTCTCCCTTACCGACCTCAACTCCTATGGGTTTTTCATCTCTATGTAGTTGACTCCCACATCTGTCTGTCTCTTTCTGCATACATATGAATACATATGTATATAAATATATAAATAAATCTCACAATCTATCAATCTCTCTTGCTCTTGTCTCTCTTCTGAGCTTCAATCCATATCATTAACTATCCATTGGATATTTTAAAGTGGATATCCCAGACATCTCAAAATTAACACGTCTAAATGAGAACTCAATACTTATGTAAATAAACACACTGAACAATTATTAGAGAATTAATACAAAGTAGTTAAATACAGGGTAATAGTGGAGGGCATTAGAGGCTGGAAGATGGGTAAGGATTCATGTAGAATATAAGGCACATTTCAGGTTATATATGGGGAACAGCTGTGTACAGGATGGACTAAAGTAAGTAGAGACGTAAGGCAGAGACCAATTAAGAGACTCTTACAAGCGTCTGGGCAAGGAGGGGCCTGAAGATAGGCCTGAACTAAGGTAGTGACTATATGACTAGAAAGGAGAGGTCAGATTCAAAGGAGTCAAAATCAAAAGATGTAATGGAGGTAGAAATGGGAGGATTTAGTAACTGCATTTGTATGGTAAAGGAGAGTGGGGCATTCAAGATAAGCTGAGGTGGTGAACCTGGGAGCCTGGAAGGATGATGGTACATTTAAGAAAAATAGAGAAATTTGGAAGAGAGGTGGACTTTGAGGGAAAAGACAGTGAGTTCTAGACATGTTGGGTTTGAGATATCCAGTGGACTCTTAGTTTGAAATGTTTTAATAGGTAATTGGTAATGTTGAATTGTCACTCATCAAAGAGTCTGGGGAGATATACGTGCATATACATATATAAACACATAAATGTATACAGTATGTATATGTGTATTCACATATATGCACATGCCTATACACACCTCTATACATATATTAGACTGATAAACGTGTGTATATACACACATGTACACACACACACACACCCTCTCAGGAAGTCATCTACATAGAGATAACAGCCAAATCTGTGGAAACTGGTGAGATCATCAAAACAGAAGTGAAGAGAAGCTTGGAAAACATCCAGTTAGTGGGTATGTGGATGATGATGAGTAAGGAAAGAGTGGTAAGACATCCAGAGGTAGAACCAGGTGTGGGTACTGCCATGAACACCCAGAGAGGAGAAGGTGAGGCAACAGTGCCAGTCGAATGCAGTAGGGAGGTGAAGGATGAGGATTAAGAAAGATCATCAGATGTGGCAACTGAAAGAACAGTTTCAAATGAATGAAGTATGAAGTTGTATTTTAAAAGATAGTGATAGAAAAGGCAAGGTGCGTAAACAGACTTTTCAGGGACTCTTGCTGAGAATGGGAGGGATAGAATGGGACAGGGTTAGGATGATAGCTTGGAGATTCTTGTTGTTCAATAGTTTCAATCATGTCTGTCTCTTTGTGACCCCATTTGGGGTTTTCTTGTCAAAGATACTGGAGTGGTTTTGCCATTTCCTTCTTTGGCTCATTTTACATATGAAGAAACACAACAGAGTTATGTGACTTGTCCAGGGTCACACAGCTAATACTTATGAGGTCAGCTTTGAACTCAAGTCTTCCTGACTCCAGGCCTAGCACTCTACCCAGTGAGCCACCTAACTGCCCCTTTACTTGGAGGGGGAGGAGGGAAGAGAAGAAATGTAAAGTTTTTAAGAATGGGGGAGACAGGCACATTTGAAGGCAGTGGCAAAGGAACCAATGGAAAGAAGCTGATGATTAGAGAGGAAGTGGGGATGACTGTGTGGTTGCAATTTGGTGGAAAAGGCAGAAGGAGACTGGATCAAAGGCATATGTGTACACACATGTGCATATGCGTGTGCATGTGCATTGAGTTGACTTTGGTAAGAAGGGTCACCTTACTCTTAGACACTGGGGGAAAGGGAGAATGAATGATAATGACAAGAGGGTTTTGAAATGAATAGAAATTTTTCTATTTTCTCAATTTTCTCAGTAAAGTAAGAAGCAGGTAAAAAAGAGAAAGAAGGAGGAGGCTTGAGGAAAGTAGAGAAAATCTGGAAAAGTATCTTTTAAGTTAGGGAATCAATCAAAGAGGTATAAAAGTACAGCGGATGCTCATCATTCCCTATAGTTATGCTCTATAAAGTTGCCCCAAACACTCAAATTAGCAAATGTTGAACCACTGCTTCTTGGGGAAAATACAGGATTTAAGTTGCTGTGAATCTCTGGTCACAACATTTACTCAAGCACCTTCAGGAGCAGCCTCACATAAAGATCAGCTAATTTCTTCTTCCTTTTTCAGAATGTACTATGTTGTTGATTCATTAACACTAAACTCACCAGCAACAAAACTCTCCTGTGCCTGAATGAAGTCAAATCTGGCCATTTCTTCCTCCACTTCTCCTCCATCTGACCTCTTTTGAGACTCATATTTTTGCCACCTTAATTCTGGGCCATACTATTTATTACAACAGTTTCAAAATTGATCTCTCTTCCTCCAGTCTCTCCTCTTTCCAGTTTTCTCCTCCACACAACTGCCAAAGTGATTTCCCTTAGGCATTTATCTCACTATATCAGTTCCTTTTTCAATAAATACCAGTGGCTTCCTATTACTCTTAGAATCAAAATAAACTCCTCGGTTTGGCTATTGAAGCCCTTCTCAAAGTGGCACCGACACAGCTGGCCTTAAATACATCACTCTCTTCACACCCCATATGAAGTGTTATGAACCCCCTTTGGTAGTAGGGAGAAATCTATGGACCTCTTCTCAGAATGTTTTTAAATGTATAAAATAAAGTCCATAGAATTACAAAGGATTACAATTATACTGAAAATCATAAAAATGAAAAACATACAAAAAACAAGTTCATAGAGCCCAGGTTATGGCACTCCATCTCCATCCTTGTGCCTTTACAATGGCCATCAAGATGACTAGAATGTACTTCCTCCTCATCTCTACCTTCACAGAATCCCTTATTTTAGGGATTCTTAACCTTTTTTTTTTTTTGTCACAGATACCTTTGGCAGTCTGGTAAAAGTCTATGGACCTCTTACCTCTTCTCAAAATTTTAAATGCAGACAGTATATAGACTCACAAAGAAAACCTATTACGTTGAAATACAGTTATTAAAATATCATTAAGGGGGCAGCTATGTGGCACAGTGAATAGAGCACCGTCCCTGGAGTCAGAAGGACCTGAGTTCAAATCTGGCCTCAGACACTTAACACAAAAACTAGACGTGTGACCTTGGGCAAGTCACTTAACCCTCATTGCCCTCCAAAAAGCAAAAACCAAAAAAAAAAAATCATTAAAAAAATTGCCCCCTTAAATTGGCCCCCAAACCTGAGGCTAAGAATCCTAGCCTTACTTCAAGTCTCAATTTGAGCACTTTCTTCTATTTGAAGCTTTCTCTGACCCCAATTTTGAGTGCCTTCCATCTCGATATTACTGTGTATTGAATTTGTATTTCTTCTGTCTGTACCTATCTATTTACAGTCTCCCCCAACAGAACTGCGCACTTTCATTTTTGTCTCTGCATCCCCCAACACTTGACATAGTATCTGGTACATAGTAGGCATTATGATACATATTTGTTGATTATTTAGAGGTGAGAGCAGCAAATAAGAGTTGGACTGCTAAATCAAGTAAGATACTGCCAAAGTTCAGTCAGAAAGAACTATAACGCTGGGGTAGCTGCTCCATGAATTCCTTATGCAGACTTTCCCAAGAACTACTGAAAATAAAAGATTTTACTTCTTGGGAACTTCTTCCCAAATTTACCAATTTAATTGCACAAGATATTAATTTAACATCTAATCATTTATGCTGAGTTATTTTTGCAAATAAATTCTGTTAAATATTTTAAACTATAGTTAAAATGCATTCTTTGTATGCTTCAGGCTTCTGGGCATATTTGCATACAGAATTAATACATACTTATTAATAAATGAAATTAATTTTTTAAGACTCGTGGCAGTAGTTTTGCTAGAGTCACAATGCAAAGAAAGTCTAAATATATCTTTCCCTACTCAAAAAACACAAACCAAAACAAAACCTACCCTGCCCTCAGACTCCAAATAAACCAAGAGTAGATCTCTGCATAAGTTGTTCCATAAAATAACACAGCAGAGAAGGAGAGAGACAAGTGTATAAATACAGATAATAATTTACAGATCTGAAAAACTGGAATTACTTAAAAAGGTATACTTAAGGGGCGGCCAGGTGGCTCAGCAAGTAAGAGCATCGGCCCCAGTGTCAGGATGACCTGGGGATCGAATCCGGGCTCAAATACTTAGCACCACACCCAGAAATAACTGGCCGTGTAACCTTGAGCAAGTTACTTAACCCCAATTGCTTAAAAAAAAAATAAATAAATAAAAATGTATACTTAGTAGGTCTTTTGTTCAGTGCCTCTTTTCATTGCCTATCAGCTTTAAAAAAAAAAAAAAGCAAGGAGTATCCCTATTAAACACTGAGCCAGGAAAGCATAAGCAATATCATATCTATGTTTAAATTTGGCAGAGTTCTCCTTTAATATTGATTCACAGGCTTAATTCTACAAATAGTTATTAAAATAAAAATATTCTGTACTAAGTTATAAGGTGGGCAGCTAGAATAAAGTGCAGAGCCAGGAGTCAAGAAGACTCTTCAAGAGTTCAAATCTGGCCCCAGACACTTACAAGCTTTGTGATCCTGGCCAAGCCGCTTAACCCTGTTTGCCTCAGTTTCCTCATCTGTAATATGAACTAGAGAAGGAAATGGCAAATCACTCCAGTATCTTTGCCTGGAAAATGCCAAATGGGGTCACAAAGATTTGGTCATGACTAAAACAAATGAACAACAAAATTGTAAGGTCCTTGGGAACAGAAAGTATTATATCTTCTAATTCCTTTTTATAGCAGTCACTGAATAAATACTATTGCCTGACTGATGATATTTGGTGGGTAGAGGGAAGGTCCAGACCAACGGTTTCATTAGTATATGGAACTCCTACCAACATAGATAGATCTGTGACTCTTCATAACCTGGCCCTTTCCTACCTTTCTGGTCTCAGACCTTACTCTCCTCCACATACTATCTGCTCTAAGTGACACACCTTGGTAGTACTCAAACATGACTCCAAGCATCTTCTCTGGCCCCATGCCAAGAATGCTCTTCTCTTCATCTCTGCCTCCTGGCTTCCCATCTTCTACAGGAAGAAGCCCTTTCCAGGCCTCTTTAATCTTAGAGCCTTTCCATTAAGTCCTGTATGTATCTTGTTTATACACAGTTGTTTGCATGTTGTCTCCCCCATTAGACTGTGAGCTCCTAGAGAATAGGAACTTTGTACTGAGAGGTCGAGTAACTTGTTCAGGGTCACACAGCCTGCACGCGTCAGAGGCAAAGCCTGAACCACCTCTAAGGCTGGCTCTCTCTCCACTGCTTCTCACAAACTGAACTGAATTACCATTCTCATGGTATGACTGTTTCTTCTCTACTGTCCTTTTGTCAGCAATAGTACTCAATAACCCTTAGAAGCATTTATTTTACTCTCTGCTCAGTACTACAAGGATACAGAACCCACTAAGTACAAATCATTTTCTTCAGAATGAACTAAAAGTCAACCTAAAATGGATGAGATTATCCAGCCATCTATGGAAACCTGCCCAGCAAGTAATACTTGTAAACTACAAGTTACAGTTCCCAATTGTGTTTCTGAAGAGACTAGATTTTCCCCTACAATGCCATCAAGAATATGTCAACCTAAACATAATATAAGCTATAATCTTAGAAATTACTAGTCAGTTGGGCAAATATGAATAGAGAAATAGCTGGTGTGTTGAATCTAGAAAGCAGAACTAAGGTAAAAGCTATCTTTAGAGGACTCCCTAAACATGCAAAACTGAGAACCAAGTATAAAATTCATGGTGATTTCAACAAGGTGAAGATGTCCCATGAGGCCCTAGTCAGTCCTATATTATTAAAAAATTTTATTATTATTATTAAAAAATAAGGCCTAGATATGTCAAATAACTGTCAAAGATACAGCCAATATTTGACCTCGACAACGATAACTTTCCTAATGCCTGTCCCATTACTCAAATCTAAGGAACAGAACCCTCAGTTACCGTGTTTCATGTAGGATTAAGGCCAGGAGGTTGATTGCTGAGTCATGTTAGACCTTCTGCAGAGGTGGCCATAGTTCAAAAGCCACGCCTCTGCCACCCCTGCTATACAGAAAAGCAGAAAATTTTGAAATTCACAGAAAAAGAGAAGCTGATCCTTGAACACTAAGGCAAAGACAGGAAGGAAGAAATGAGCAGTGGTTTGCCTCACTGTCCCAACCTCTACAATACAATCAACCACAAATGGCATATTTAAAACTGTCACTGCCACCACCAGATGTTGCCACAGTTAAAGGTGACTGGAAATAGAAAGAAGAGATTCTCTCCTGGGACTTTGGAGACCATTTCAGGAGAACACCAAGGGAAAAGTGGGCAGCGTTGGATCTTTTCCACATGCATCTTACAAGCAATGCAGCTTCTTGTCAAAAATAACTGGTGACTTACTATGTTTTTAATATTATCTATCAAAAGTTTTCCTCCCAATGAAATTACCCTGGTAATCAAAATAATCAAATACTTAAGTATCAGTAATGTTTCCAAAACCAGCAAAATTGGTTTGCTTGGCTGACAATCTGGTTATTTATATAAAGAATTTGGCAAAGAAAATACTATCTCTAAGGTGACAGAGTAATAGCAGGAAAAGTAAGACTGAAATTTATAAAAAAAATTATTGCCAAATAAACATGTCCTCTGAGAAAAAAGTGACAACAATTCACGTGCATTTCTAGAGGTGAGCCTGAAAAGGCTGATGAAATTCCAAAATATGGATCTGCTACCAGGTCCACTGTGTTATCTGCTGTGGCATCAGAGATTCTTCCAAATAACAGTAATAATGACAATAATGATAATAACTATAGTGCTTACTATGTGCCAGGCACTCCACCGAACACTGTACAATGATTATCTCAAGCCCACTTTACTATTCCCATTTAAAAGATGAGGATGGCTACGAACAAAGCACAACTCAATCTATGCACCAGTTAGATCAGGCAACCAAAGACGACTTTATAGCTTGGGGAAATGCGAGATCCAAACACCAAGCAAATCATTATACCTAATAGGAAAGCACTTTCAGTTTAACTGCAGAAACAATCAGATAAAAATGAATATAAACCTCTTTGGTAAAGAAAGTATATTTGAAAAATATTTTTTTTAAAAAGGTATTCTTCAATACGGACCTATCCCTTATGGGAGGAATCAAGACAGTGCATAATAATGGAAAGAACACTGACTCTAAAGTAAATGTCTTGGGTTTCAAATACTGTCTATTGCACCTGGCCCGTGTGACCTTGGGAAAATCACTTAACCTCAGCTGGACTAGGTGGACTGAGGTCCTTCATAGCTTCAATCTTGTGAATGAAGGCATAAATCATGGAATACAGGAACCTTTTTTGATAAGGCAAGACATGCAGGAATCCAGTGTGATTATAGGGAACTCCCTTATGCTCAATGTACTTCCTTGCTTCTCCTGTTCCCAAAGTAGATATAGAATGAAATAAAGAAAATGTCCCGGAACCCTGGACTGCAGCTGTGAACTTGACACAGGATTATGTGGAGAACAGAGCAGAAAGAGAATCTCACTTCCCAGAGTTACTATGGATTCCTCTACTCTGCAAAGAACTTCTGCATTTATCCATGTATCTGACTAGCTAATAATATATGTCCAGGTTCCTGGGCCTTTTGAGGATCACAGATATATAGTTAGAAGACAACATTAGTTCCCATGTATTACAGATGAGAAAACAAGACAAAGAAAAATGTGCCCAAGATCCTGGTGCCCCCTCCACTGGACCAAATGGAAAGGGATCATTAGTTACTTGACTGTAGGTAAGTCACAGGATCATAGACTGTGGAAGCCATCTAACACAATCCTCTCATTTTACTAATGAGGAAACTGAGGCTAAGAGAAGGTAAATGGGTTATATAGCCAGTAAGTGTCAGAGGCAAAGTTCATACGTTGGTCTTCCTGATTCCAAGCCTATGTAAAGTGAGGGTCCTAGCACCTGCACTATTTACTTTACTGTATACTTCTGAGAGGAAAATGATTTGTAATCATAAAGCATAAACCTGAGTAGTTTTGTTAGAGGTCACTGGAGCTCCACCAGAGATGACTAAAAGCAAAAGCATGCTTAAGAGTTTACCGAATACTTAGTGTGCCTACCATGTGGACAAGTACTGTAAGGTAGGGTGCATGGCTTCCACAAAGACAAAGAAAACATAAAAAGATCCATTAAAAAAAAAAGGTTGGGTCTTCCCATCTTGCCAGGGTTAGAAGCCTGATCCCAATCTGGCAGGTATGGAAATTTTGCCTTTTTTTTGGAGGGCAATTGGGGGTAAGTGACTTGCCCAAGGTCACACGGCTAGTTTTTGTGTTAAGTGTCTGAGGCCGAACCTGAACTCAGGTCCTCCCAAGTCCGGGGCTGGTGCTCTATTCACTGCACTACCTAGCCGCCCCAAGTATGGAAATTTTGACCTGTCTCATTTCCAACCTCGGCTAGTTTGCCCTTCTTAAATTAACCTGGTGGCTCCCACCACATTAATGCTGAAATGAGTGTGGACACCCCATCATCATAGCTCACTGTAGTGTAGAACTTCTGAGTACAAGAGATTCACTAATCTGAGATTACAGGGGTGTGCTACTATGCCTAGCTGTGGTTCTTAAAAGGCTGAAAACTTTCCCAGTTGTCAAGATGACTGGAAGATAAACATGGAAAAGGAAAAGAAGGGATTGTGTCAAAATATGAAAGGTAGCAAACTACACATTGCAAAATTCTAAAATTTATCCTGCTACCTAATTATAGTAATAAAATCAGTCACTTCGAGGAATGCTACAAATAGTCAAACACCAGTTATACATTCAAAACCAATTATAATAGATGCTGAGGATTGATACAGCTTCTTTCAGATGAGCTTGATGCTTTAATTTTCAAACTTGAATAAACTAGGACTAACCAAATATATATGCAACTTTATGGCTTTATAATCAGTAAAACTAGACACAAAAGAAAAAGCAAAATAAATAGGTGTGCCATACTTCAGAACGTAATTATGTAGACTTTAAAAAACAAAAGCAAACAAAAAAAATCCCAAACCTGTGATTTCATCAGGGTAGAGAGCTCCTGGTGAGGAACTTCCTCAACCAGTGTTGATTCGGTACCAGATTTCCTGTCATGTGTAGTCTTTATTGTGTTATATAGTCCATGGAATGAGTCTTCATTGTCATTAAGAACATACTTAAGAGATAAGGAAATGGGACAAATAGCTTTAAAAATAAGATCTTTGATTTCATTAGTAAGAGAACTCTCAATGAAGAAATTCTTTCCCCTAACAGAGATGAGTACCCCAACTACAACTTTTACACTTAGAGAGTTGTCTGAGGGATGTAAAACCACTTGTTTAAGGTCACCCAAGCAGGATGTATCAAAGGTGGGACTTGAAACCAGGTCTTCCTGACTCAAGAGGCTCACTCCAATCTCTATGCCACAAGGTCTCTCCTCCACTGCCTTTCTTCAAAGGCAATTCTCTCTAGTTAGTTGTTCCTTAGTTTGGGAACTGATAGTGAGACTTTTTCAATGTACCAGGGACAAGGTATATCCACCATGTGTGCGGAAAAAAAAAAAGAACTTATAACATAGACATATTCACTTTCTGAATGTATTTGTTAAGTTCAGAATAGAAATATTAAAATTAAAAACTCATGAAATTCCATCATTGTGGGTTTCTCCAAACAAACCTAAGGATATAGAAATAAATTATGAAAGGCACTTACTACACCATATCAAATTTTTTAAAAAGAGAACCTAGTTCTTTACCCTCTGCTATATAATGATCCCAAACATCATGTTTATTGGGCTCAGCACTAACTCCCCACTTTTAATAGCCCCATGGATATTTTCATGTAGATGTCCTACTCTCCCCTCAAACTTAACATGTTCAAATAAAATTTTCCTCCGAAGTGGCATCCTTTTCACTTTTTAATCTATCTGGACTAGGCGTCCCCATCTCTCCCAGGCTGGAAGTACAGTGGCCACTCATTAGCCCAAACCTACTACTGATCAGGACGGAGCTCTAACCTGCTATTTCCACCTGGGGCCAGTTGACCCCTCCTTGGGCTACCTACTGGCTCTTTGTTCTGGGGGGGGGGGGGCAGACACCTGACTAGCTTAGCCCACTGCAAGCCAGTACTACCAAATTCAAGAGCTTCTCACCATCCTCAGCCTACTTGGTAGCCATAAAAACATTTTTGATCTTGATAAGTCCTACACAATGCCACTATATTAATTTTCCATTGAGGAAAGCAGTTTAGTTAGTTCCATTTAAAGCTGGGTATAATTGCTCTCATCATGTTCTTCTTTTATTCAAAAATCTTTCATTAAAGGCCCTATATTGCCTATCAGAACAATTAAACAAGTTTTCTTAAGCACAGTGCTAGGCACAGTTGAGGGGGGAAGGGAGGTGTGAGGAGTCAAGTTAATGTAGAACTATATAGTCTAATTGGGCAGGTGGTGGTGCAGTAGACAACAGTACCCGGTCTGGAGTTTGGAAGACCTGAGTTCCAATCAGGACTCAAGACACTTAACTCTGTGGCCCTGGGCAAGTCTCAATCTTATTTGCCTCAGTGTACTCATCTGTAAAATAATCAGGAGAAGGAAATAGCAAACACTTTAGTATCTTTGCCAAGAAATCCCCAAATGGGGTTATGAAGAATGTGCAACAACTCAACAATATACAGTAATACTTAATAAGTCTTGCTTGTAAAATTCTTAGGGCCAGAAGGGCTATGTTTTATACTTATTTCATATTCCCACAATAAAAGCACGTAGAAAGTGCTCAATACTTACTTGGGTGCCATTGATGGTGATGTGCCCAGTCTCAAAAGGAGGAATCTTCTACCAGGTTATAAGAACTACTATCGATACAAAAGTTATGTATCCAATTCAAGGAAGTAGATGATCTGTGTGACCCTGGTCAAGTCACTTTAGTGCTTAAAATCTTAAGTTTCCCCATCTGTAAAATGACAATAACTTCCAATACCTACCCTATGATGAAATAAATATCCAAGTTACTTTAGAAACTATAAAGTTCACAAAAATACATAATAACTACTAGAAAAATAAGAAGTCAGCTATTGCAAATGTCTTGCCAGGCACTGTATTTGTTGCTGAATAAATGCTTGCTGATTGACTGGATGCTGGCTATATGGTGATATGGAGGCCCTAGGGTTTACAATAAGGTTAAATCACTGTGTGCCATAACCTTGCCCCTCTCCCAATATTTTTAGGTGAAATTAGGCTTAATAATTCACAAACAAAAATAAATAATTTACAAAAAAGAATAGAAGTTGTTGGGGAAGGAACGTAGTCTTTCTCTTTTAATATCTGCTCTCTTGAAAAGGAGGAGGCAATTATAGTTTTATCTACACAGATAATTAAAATGAAAATTTGAGGTTATCTTTCAGGACAAGTTTTTGCCTTGGTGGCGAAATCCTGGGTTAATGTGTATGAATGAGTTCCCAAGCTTGTTTAACACCATTGGCTGAACCAGGTTTTCCTTGTCCATTGGTTACTAGTTGCCAATAACACATATGCAAGGAAAGATGCTGGGAACATAGAAAGGAAGAAGGGAAACCTGCCACCCACCCACATTAGTAGAATGGTTCTGTGCATGGCTGGTCTGGTCATGCATTCCTGATAATCCACAGAAACCAAAGCAGGGAAAAACAGGAAAAGGAAAAGAACCTAGAACACTGTGCCACAGTGGTTCTACAGCAAGTTTTCCTCTACATTTCTTTATACTGAAAAATCAGTGCATAGGAGGTATTTTTCCTAGTCAGTCAAAAGAACATTTCGAAGGTCTAGTACACAGGCTTTTGAATCAGAAAACATGAATTTTAAAACTACCTCTGAAATTTACCAAGGGTGTAACCTTAGGCAAGTCTATCCTAGGCCTCAGCTTTCTCATCTGTAAAACGAGGAGGTTAAATTAAATGGCCTTTAAGTTCCTTCCTAAAGAATCCAAGGGTAGGAGGTTTTAACCTTTTTGTGCATCACAGACCCCTCTGGAAGTCTGGTGAAAACCTACAGATCCTTTCTCAGGTTGTTTTTAAATGCATAAAATAAAAATATGTAAGATTACAAAGGACATGAATTATATTAATATATGGTTATGGAAATATTAAAAAAAAATACAAGTTCATGGACCTTGGGTATGAATGCTTGTTCTAAAGGTCACCAGGAACAAATCATACCTGATAAAAAAGGGAAGAATGAAGACTGTCCACTCCACACCCAGAACTTATCACCCTCTGGAAAATTTAAAGGGGTAGAAATCAGGTTTAAAGAGAATGATATGCTCACCATCATCAAACTGCTATTCGAGGCCCACAGGACCCTACAATAAAAGTGCTACCTTGTACAGAGCCATTCTCCCAATCTGTGGGTGGATGGCAATTTTCCCTTCTTTCTTTCTAAATCCCCAGCACTCTCACTTGCAATCGTAGTTGGCAGCTAAGTAATGACTTAGGAAAGTAGCTGCTAGAAGAAAACCTGGCTCAGGCAGTGGTGCTAAAAAAGACTTAAGAATCAGACTCCCTATCAATCAACCCCCAATTTCACCATTTTCCTTTACCAATGAAATCACAGAAGCCTTCCCTGTAAGTTCTCGGTCCCTGCCTAGAAGGTACCAAATAAATTAAGGCAACCCCAGATTATATTTTACTTTTAAGTAAACACTGGTATGAAACTGTACTTTATCACAAATCTAGCACTGGAAGGAGCCTGGGGTCATCTAACTCAAACTCATTTTATACATGACCAAACTGAGGAACAAGGTTAAGTGATTAAGTGGAAAAGTCAGGATTTGAATTCAAGTTGTGTGACTCCTTTTCAACTAGGCAATGATGCTTATTCTATTTTTCAGGTTTCTCAGTTCTATAAAGTTATTTTAAGGAAATTAATTAACTTTACTTTTCAAGAATTAAACATCAACACTTTGACAGCCTCAAAGATCTTCCCTGAGCTGAGAGTGCTATCCAACACTATTGGGAAACCCTAGAAAAGAGCTGAAAGTGTTACCATCAGTCATTGAAGAGGACAGCTCAGGTCAAAACCTTCAACCCCGAACTGGCAAGTGTCACTCTTGAGAACAAAGTTTTTAATAAAAACACCATCACCCTCATTCTATTTTTTTGTAAAATATATTCTTCATTTTTCTAGGACTTGAACTGTGAAGTTCACAGAAAACATTAGCACAAAATCTGCAAATTACTCACTATGAACAACTTTCTCAAAGTTACTCATTCCTTCCATTTTGTATTCCCTTTCACCTAGCATCTAAGTAATAAGCAAATACAATAATGCCTCAACAAGTTGGTACCTTTGGGGAACATGATGTTCCATAGAAGTCTTTTTTTTTAACTTATTCCCTTGTAACAATTAAAAAAAATGTAATCATTTTTGTTGTAAAATCTGCTAAAACATCACATACTTTCCTACATTTAAGGGACATAACAACTTTTACTTATTGTACTTTAGGGTTTGCTAAATGTTGTACATCCATTATCTATTTCATTGGAAAAGCTTGGGATAATATTGTACTGAGCCAGCTCTGATCTTTTTTCTCATCTATAAAATGAGAAGTTTGATTGACTACTAAGTCACTAAGGTCCCTTCCACCTCTAAAACCATGTTTTTTAAAATGTTTATGAAGACTGGTCTTTGTACCGTACTAACAGATAGACTGGCCTATCAGATCACTCCCACAGTAAAGTATTTGAGTCCTCACTATGTACTTAACACTTCCACACACACAAGTGCATGTCTTGGTATTTCTACTCTTCATGGGGCCATTAATTTACCTATTGAGTAACTCTATGATTTTACAGATGAGGAAACTGAGGGCCAGAAAAGTTAAATGACTTTCCTAGGTGAGAAAGTTAATAAGTGGACAGATACACCAATTTTAGTGCTCTGTCTACAAATCTAGCACTTTCCACACCACATTTACCTGCTCCTTACAATATTTTCAGAGACTATTGTGTTAGACCAGTTTCCCTTAGTCTAAATTTCTCCTACAACTCTACTGTGACTGCCATGGCTAATAATAGCTTGTATTTATTTAAATACTTTAAGGTTTGCGAAGCAATTCACAAATATTATCTCATTTGAGCCTCACAGAAACCCTGGGAGGGAGCACTACTATTATCCTCATTTTACAGATGGGGAAACTGAGGCCGAGGTTAGGTGACTTATCTAGGACCACGAAGTTACTAAGTGCTGAGGTCAGAATTGAATTTAGGTGTTCCTGACCCCAGGTCCATCCTGATCTATTCACGGGTTCTACCCAGCTGCCATGAAGACCACCTTATTTTTATATCAACAGGCAGTTATTAAGGATTTATAGACTAGGGACTGAGCTAGTCATTGAGGATACAAAAAGAAAAGTGAAGAAAGGCTTCATACAGAAGACAGTGCCTGAGCTGATTTACATCTCTTCAGTCACTTGTCTCTAAGTATCCATTAGATTGTAAGCTCTTTGAGGGCAAGGCCCTCTTTGTATCCCAAGTGCTTAGCTTTGTGTCTGGCACACAGTAGGTAATATGCGTTAATAAACATTTACTATTATTAATGTCCTGCTTCATAAATCTGTTATATAAACATATATCCATATTTTGGTAAGATTTGTGTTTCACCGTTGTGGTAAACTCATGGCAACCTTCCACCAATTCAACTCGTCTTGCAATTTATTGTCTTAAAGAGCCCGGAGAGGTTGATTATCCAGGTTCATGCCCCCAGGATGTGTCCAGGCAAAACCCAGCCCAGGTCATCTTGACACTGAGGCCTGACCCTCATGGTGTAATAAATTATACCATATATTATATACATTGTAAATGGATACAATTTTTAAGATGAGATGATGTACATAATTTTAAAAATATGATGAAATATTTGATTCTAGAGTCAATCAAGTCATTGGAGATAGTAAGTTAAGGGGAGCGAGATGGTCAGACCTGCCCTTTAGGAAAATCACTTCCATACCTTGTATACAGACCGGTAAAGGGACAGACCAGGGGCTTGGGGACCAATTCTGAGGAACTGCAATAATCCAGGTAAGAGTTGATGAGGGCCTAGAATGGCAGCAATGTGAATACAGAGAAAGGGACAGGAAGTAGCGGCAGAAGTAGAAGATTTAGCGACTGACTGACTATGTGGGGTAAGAAAGGTGAGTTAAAGATACTAAAAAAGTTGGGGATCTGAGTGCCTAAGGTAGTTAATAAGGAAGCTTGGAAGATTGAGGGGGGGGGAGGGATGAAGGGGATGATAATGTAATGAAATATGATGTCCCCCCCCCCCGAAAAGGATTAGAGGTGGGGTTCTTACTGGTCACTGCCTGGAGGTCCACACTGAGGGCATCAGCATAAGGTGATCTAGCTAGAGGCAAATGGGGGAGGAATTTTCCCAGTGGCACTTGTGGAGCTAGTAGAGGTTAGTTACAGCTGTCTTAAAGGGAAGATGCCTAACTTAGGAGATTAAGGGAAGGGGCAGAGTGTGGAAAGATATCACTGTTTTGGAGAGATGAGCCAGGATTCATTATTGTGGAGAGGGTTTGATATGGTGACCCAGCTTCCCATGCTCTGAAAGGGAGACCACACAGTCCCTGGAGTCAGGCCAGAGTCACCCCACAAGGACTGTGACTATCCCTTATCTAGAGATAGTACAGGAGCTTTGTAACATTTACTTGGTCCTAAATTCTTTTCTCTTGATAAGATCACAGACTAGAGTCTCCGAGGCTAAGGAGTCCAACCCTCCCATTCTACAGATGAAGAGACTAAAACACGAGACTGATTAAAGTGACTTGCCCAAGGTCACATGGTTTAACATGTACTCTGGAGCAGCTGCATTCTCAGTGGCTGAAGAGAAATAAGGCCTTCAGAGAGTAAAGGGTCCTTACTAAAACTATAATCACTGATTTCTTAAGTTCTAATTCTCAAAGCACATTCTGCTTTTCCAGGAAGCTGAATTTAAATGACTCCTCCAGAAGGCGGGTGGTATCTTCTTCTTAAAGGAGAGAAATTTTTCATATTCTGCATCTATGCCATTTCCTCAACTAACCAAAAAGCCAATGATCCCATTTTTCTTTCTCATTCTGCACTGTTGGTTTATGCAATTTTCCCCCATAAGTGTCTTCTTTGTTGAATAGGCTTTCTTCAAGTCAGTCCTTGGTGCCTCACTGAGGATCTAAAGTAGTGAGGAAGTAGATAGTATTAGTGGTTTCCTACATTCACTGTATTCCCAGTTATTTTCCCTTTTTGGTCTCATGAATAATGACAATATAATCTTCCCTGTTCATGCTTCTTGGAATTTGAAAACACTTTTTATGCCAATAGTCCTAGATATAACCATTAACCCTGAGGACTAATGCCTAAAAAGAAATAAGGGCAGATACAAGAAGAAAAAGATAGAAGCTTAAAATGACCTAATAATTTATTTACTATGCTGTTTGGAATGTAGCCTGCCTCCCGAATATGTCAAACCACTACAATGTTATTTCTTTAAAAGCAAAAAAGCGTACAAAATAAATACCAATTGGGGGAAAAGAAGGGCATCCTGTAAATATAGGTCAATATAGTCAGATGTAGGCCAATCGAGTACTTACTTGTTTTCTTTTGATTTAGTTTTCATAAAAACCTGTGGGGGTACATCTAGTTACTGTTAGTCGCATGCCTGTGTTCTTTACTCCCTGGGGTAATGGGTGCTAAAGATGTGAGATGATCAGAGGAGGCAAATGGGAAACACTGAGAACATGGACTGGCATACGAAGCCAAAGATAGGGTATGGGTCTATCTACTGTGAAAGCTATATGATGATGCCACTAAATCCCTATGAAGATGCTTGTCAAGGGTACTCAAGGCTTAATGTATAAATGGTGCACTTTTTGGACTGGTTCTAAAAACAGGTCTCCAATTAAACTCCCTTGACAGGGTGACTAAAGTGAAAATTTCTAGCTATTGCTTCTCCAGGTGCTATTACTTACCAAGCTCCACCTCAGGACAATTTCTTCCCCAGGTTAGCTTTACACAGCACATTATTAGCATGAGCATCCACTCCTGACCAAATACCACTCAGGGTAATGATTTAGAGAAAAACCAAACCAAACCAAACCAAACAATTGTTTCCTGCACACAAGCTGAGCCTCTTTTGCCCACACTAAAGCATTTAAAAGTGGGCTTTGTTTTAGAAGATGATTACAGGGGTGCCATTTGTAACGATAACAGTGGTACTGTTAGAGCTTGGGCACTGCATTATATTCCATTTTGGGGAGTGTAGTGACTAAAATTTCTCTCCAACCTTAAATTTGGCATCACATACATATCTCAGCAGAAACAAGATTATTGAGTACAGAACCACAAGAGCCCAACATTTTTCTTTTATATTCTAGCAGGGGGAAAACCCACTGAAATAGCACCTATGGTTCTTCTGCTCTAACACAGAAACTTCAAGAAAGGTTTTTCTCCCCCTGGCAGAATATAATCAGTAGGTTGTTTTGCCTAGATTAAACTACAATCAGGGTTGACAGATCTTTGTCTATGGTGTTTGAAATTCTCAAAACTTCTAGAAATAATGCAAAATCATCTCATTTTCTTCTTAGCAATAAAAACAAATTGTTTTGATTTTTTTGGAATTGAACAGAACTGGGGCTTCTTTTCTTGATTATTCAAAATGATGTCGTGATTTTTCTTCAGAATTCTTCCACATCATTCACTATCCAAACCCAGATACAATGACTGTGTGTGGAATATCTCATTTGATTTATAATATAATCCTAACCGACCAAAGTTGGGGGGGGAGGAAATAAAGTTCTTATGAAGGAAAGCACAGGTTTCTCTCTAGTAATCACCAGGAAATCAGGAAATTAAGAGTGAATGTCTTTACCCAAATTTGTTTATATTTCTGGCAAAAATGGTTCAGAGCCTGAGGAGGTCAACCTACCATCTCTGTTGACAAAGCTTCCTACAATAACAGTCAACATTTCTCTCCCATCATTGAGATGGCAGTTTAAAAATAAAGAAAAAGGCTAAGTAAATGTAAGTATTAATCTCTTTACAATGCTATCATGTTTCGACACAAATGTTCCTAAAAAGATGTTTTGCATAAATCTTATAAATCTCCTTCAAGGTGATAATAGTTTCAGAGATTTAGGGCAGAATAGGATCTTGAAGGCCACCTAGATTGACTCTCTTACTTTACAGATGAAGACACTGAAGCACAGAGAGGTCATATAGTGTCTGAGGTTGATTTTGCACCAACTAGGTCTTCTTGACCCCAAGTCTAGTGCCCTATGCACTTCTACATGCCAGTGAAAGAAGCAAATATTTCTTTAAAGGTTTCAAGTTCTGAGAACTACTAGAAACCAGAATTGGGAGTAGAAACAAACACATTCACTGCTGTAACCACCTGAAAAATGAGTTTCAAAATTTCTTCTTTTATACACTGATATATCACCTAGCTCTCCATTCACCTCATCTTGGTGATTCTTCTCTTTCTATTCTGGGGAGGAATGACAGGACCATCAACAAGCTTCTTGGTGAATTTATACAGCCAGCTAAAGACACATTTGGTTGTCCTGATTTCTAGTCCAAAGTTTCTTCCACTGTACCATATTTTCTCTCATGAATTAAGCTAGACAGTTGCAGATATTTGGATTTTATCTTAACTAGTTACCAGGAGAGAAGCATTTTATTGCTCTCACATTTTCCCACTATCCCCCTATCAACCAAGACCTAAAAGAAGGTCAGGTTTGTGGAACAGTGGCAGAATTATACATGGACAAATATACTTAAAACATGTACAAGCATGTTTTGGTCAAGTCAGTGAAACAATACAGCTCATAAAAGCACAGGCTACTCAGGTGTGTAGGAGAAAATCAAGACAAACTAGGGATGTTTCCCAATACCCCCTGCTGGAAGGCTCCCATTGTAGATGGTCAGGCTTTTTGGACTATTTAACTCCATTAAACATTTACTGCATGTATCTTTGGGCAGCATATAGACTAAAATCCCAATGTAGGAATAACTATAGAAGTAGTGCTACCAGCTTTATTTATTCCTAAATATATCATATCCCAAATTACTGAGTTCTCTCTCTCTTCTTCCATCTGACCCTACATATCCTTCCCCTTTTCTCTTCCCCCCAATCATGACTATCCAAACCCAACCTCCAAGTTCTAATAACTATGTGCTTAACAAATAGCTCAATCAGAAACGGTTCCAATTGTTGAGGAATGGAGTGTGAAGCCAACCCCTACCCATTACTTCATATATATTTTATACTTATTTCTGCACCTTTGTTCTTCCCCTCCCCTCAAGCTCCTTGAAAGCAGGGGCTGTTTTCCTTTTTTTTTTTATCTTCAGCTTTATTTATTCTCAAGTAGCCCATATTCCAAGCCCCAAAGAGAGGAAGAGCTATAGAGATACACAGCGCTTTATTTATTCCTACACAGCTCTTACTCCCAAGAACTCAATTCTATACTCCTTCCATCAGACCCTACCTCTGCCTTCCAACCACAGCTTAGCCAAACATCAACGCCACCTCCTACTTCTAGTAGATATGTGCTTAACAAATTGTACAGTTTAACATTCCCCTCCAATTGCCGAGAGGTGAGCAGGGCAAGGGCCATTTTCATTTTTCTTTACCTTCAGCATCTAGTACAAATGCCTGGCACATAGTAGGAACTTAATTATCGTTGGATTGGATTCAACATGTTTATTGATTAAAGATCTTATCTTCCCAGAAGGGGTGGCTAAAGATATGTTTCCTTTGATACTTGGGAACTGTGTGACCTTTGTAAAGTCACTTTTACTTCCCCAAGACAGAGCTTTTTCATCTGTAAAATGGAGATGATAATCCTGTGCACCACCCACTTCAACCAGTTGTGAGGAATGCCCTATATAAAGTGGCCTACGGTATCTCCCAGATGGGGGAGGGGAGGTGTGAAGGAAGGGATTGAGGCTAGAGGTAAGGCTCTCAAAGTATCCAGATTAAATTACTGCCCCCAAAGCATCATTGCAAGAGACCCTTTCAGGAGGGGAAAGACTGGGGAGGGGAAGGTACACCACGGGGCACTTCACACATACACACTCCTAGCTCGAGAAGACTTAAGAGCTAAACAGGCGTGGGAAGCCCCCTCCCTCTTTTTCAATTGGGTGCCCACCGTCCCTTAAAAAAAAATACCCACACCATGCTTCCATCCACCCCCTTCCTTCGGGCGAATACTCCATGGGAGGCCAGGGCATTGAGTTAGTTAGATTTTTCTTGCTTACTCATTTCCCTCCCGCACCCAAAGCGCTTTCCCTCCCCCCCCGCCCCAGCCCGGCTCAACCTCCTCCCCGGAGCTCCGGCCCAGCCCCGAAGGGGGGGCTCCGGCGGCTCGCTGCCCCGGCCTCGCCCGCCACTGACCTGCTGCTGGAGGGGCATTTCCGAACCAGCCCCGGCCGCGCGGACGGCTGCGGGGGCTGCGGGGCACGGAGCGCTGCCCGGGCTGGGGGGGCCCGGAGAGCCGAGCAGGGCGCGCAGGGCACGGGGCACAGGGGGCAGCGTTCGGGGCAGGCGGGAGGGGATCCCTGACTGTCCCAGGCCGGGGAGCAAGAGCAGCAGGAGGAAGTGGGTGCCCCCTCTCCCCCGCCAGCGCCCCCTCCCGCCGCCGCCGCCTCCTCCTCCTCCTCCTCCTCCCCAGTCACAGGCGCGTCCTCGGCGCACGTGTGCGAAACGTCACCGGCGGGTCCCGCGGAGAGGGACAGACCGCGGCCGGCGGGACGGGAACCTTGGCTGCCCCCGCCCCCTCGGCAGCCCGGGAGGCGGGGAGGGGGGGGACAGGGTGGAGAAGGAAGGGGCAAGGAGAAGGGGGGGGGGCAGGGTCAAGGGCAGGCCCAGGGCGCAACCAAGAAGGCCGGGGCCGCTGGGCCACGCGGGTGCTGCTACGATGTGCCCGAGCCGGCTGCACCAGCACCCCTCCTCCCCGCCCCCCAAACGCACACACCCCACCCCCACACGGCGCTATCCTTCCCTCGCCGCCTCCCCCAATCCCCGACTCTCCACCTCCTCCTCCTCCTCCAGTTTCTTTGTTGCAGGGAGTTACGGATCCCAAAATGTCTAAAGCGCAACACAGCAAAGCCCGCGAGTGCCTGGCATTCAGCGCCCCCCCCCCCCCCCCCCCCCCCCCCCC
>NW_027185810.1:9271450-9341257 GCF_028583685.1 Petaurus breviceps papuanus | reverse complement strand
AGCGCCCCCCCCCCCACCTTCCACCAGGAGCCCCCCCACCCACTCCAGGCCGCTCCGGGAGCCACTGATCACAAATGAGGCTACAGGCCCGAGGGCCCGGCAGGGGTGGTGTGAGCTGGACAAGTGTCTTGTCAATGTCCCAGACCTCCCTCAATTTTTCTTCTTGCAACAGCCCCCTTCCCCCCCCCCCCCCACTTATCTGCTCCCTTCCCCCCAACTTCTTCTTCATCCGGGGCGTGACCCCTTCCGACGCCCTGAGAAAGAGGAAGCTTCGGGTTTTGGGGGGGTGGGGTAGGGGTTAGGGAAAAAGTGAAGACCGAAAAGATCTGGGGGAGGGGGCGCGAAAAGTTTTCCCGTATTTCACGTCGTTGGTGCAAAGGCGATCCACGATGCTCCGCGGGCAGTAGGAGCCAAGAGTGGAGTCGGGGATACAAGGGGACTGAGTCCTTAACAATAAATCCCTGCCCTTCTGGGGCAAGAGCCGAAGCCCAACAATGCGGCCCCCCAAGCCCTAGTACTCTAGGGGGTCGAGGAGAGCGGAGATGCCCCCGTACTCCACCCCAAGTCCTGCACATGCCCATATGCCTATCCCATCGCGGCCTGGGAAGGTTGGTGGGGGTGGAGGATGGATGGGGGTGGGGGGGTAATTACCGGAGGGCCGCCACCGCCGCCTCGTCCTAAGGCTGGTTGCTGTTGCAGCAGCCCCGCTCGGCTGGAGGGTCCGTGCGGGGTGGAGTAGAGGAGGCTGCCGGCGGTTTGCTCCACGCCGGGGATGTTAGTGTGCTGGGGGCCGGCGGCAGCACCCCCACTTTGAAGGGAGGAACAGGAGGAGGTGGTAGTAGTGTTCGTGGTGAGGATCTGGATGTAAGTGCCGGGGGCGGCGGTGGCGGGGAAGCCGGGGCTGGCCAGCAATGCCCTTTTGTCCATGGAGGCTGCAGCAGCGGCGGCAGCGGCAGCGACCGCGGCCGCCCCCTCCCCACCCCCGGCGGTCACCAGGAACTGCTCCAGGGCGGGTTGGATCCCCTTTCTCATCTCTTGCGCGTGCTCTTTTTTTATTGCTCTAATTATTTATAATGTTTTTTTTTTCAATTTCTTTATTATTTTCAGTCGGAGTTTCCCGGTTTCTCCGCCTTCTCTCCTCCCCGCCGAGGCGCTTCCAAGCCCCCTTTCTCTCTTTTTTCTTTTTATTTCTCCGCAATGCACGGCCCCGGGGGCCAAAAATATTCAGGGTTCCGGAGAGAGGAGGGTCTCGGCAGCACAGATATCGGACCGTGAAGGGGGATGGAGGCGGCGGGGGCGGCCGATGCAACGGATTGCGAGGAGGCGGCGGCAGCCCCGGTGCTGCGGCCGGCAGCTGAAAAATGGCTCCAGGAAGCTGCTGCTGACAATGAATGAAGGGATACGGTTTACGCGCCAAGGTCCTCCCGCGAAACTCGGATTTCCCGCCGGCTTTTCAAATCACATCTGCATACCCCCGCCCAGTAGCCGGCCCCTGGCAGTCTCCACAGCTCATTGGTCCCCTCACCCCCCTCCCCATCCCCAATCACGGAGTCCATCCAGGGACTTCTAAGCCCTCATTGGCCAAGGTGCATCACGGTTACCGAGGCGACAGGGGTTTGATTTGCATACGTAGCTTCTATTGGTTGCTAATTAAGTAGGCTTTTTTTCCCTTTGCCTTTCGTGGCTTCAGTTCACCCCGCCCAGAAGACCCCTCCCGGTCCAAGTCCCACCCCTTTCCCGCCCCGCCCCTCCAGCGCTGCTGACCTAGGATGAGATGCCGGGATCAGTGGATTGTGCGAGTGGCTAGGGAACAAGTTTCATTTTTGGCGATTTCCAAGGTGACCGTGAGGACAGCTCGGTTACTCTCTTTTCACTGGAGACCGTAATAGCTGAGCAACAGCGGGAGATTCATCCAACACAACACACGTGCTATTTGCAAGTTAGACCATGTGGACGATACATGACAGGTGGGAGTGAGAGCCCTTTAAACCCTGGGTCGCCTTTCTTCTTCCTGAAACCCAATCAATGCCGCAGCAGGAGTTGATCATGAGGCAGAAGCTGACAGACAGAAGCATGTGGGCATATAGAATAGTGGGGGCAGAAGGCTCAGCTGATATTATGCCGGCACCATTTACTTAATATTCAAGATGCTTCCTGAGATTGTCATTATTAACGCGAATTGTGTTTTGAATTAGAACCAAGTCTGAATATTTTGCCAAATAAAATTTAATTTGAATATTGCTTTCAGGATGGCAGACATCTTCTTTTGACACATGAGCACATGTTGCAACTAATCAGTACTAGCCTAAGAAGACTGATACTCAAGCGCCTAACCTAGCCAGTCTAATCTAAGGAAGTACTATCCACACACCATTATGACGTTGTATTCCCAGGAAACACTGCATTCTGAGACGCCAACGTTTTGTAATTGTTTTACCTCCTAGGTGTTATGGGGAAGTTCTCACTTTGAAAAGAAGGCCCTTGGACAGATATAAATTCCAAAGAACCTTTAGAAGGATTAAAAAAAGAAGATGAAAACTGGAAAATGTCATCTATAAATGTCGCTGTTTTGCAATCAAAATAATTTCTGCATAAATAATAATATTTATAGGTACCAAAATTGAAGAGTGCTTTTGTAATGATGCACCAAATGCTTGTCAGGACACTGCAGCAAATGGGAGATCAAAGATATTGGCTTTATTTCTTCAGTTATCATTTTCTATTTTAAATGTTCAGTATGGTGCAAAAAACTAACAGCACTTAATAACACTAAATGCTAGTTTATTATAATAGAGATGATGATGCTCTTTTTTTTTTTAAGACTGAACTTGTGATTTCATTTATATAGGGAACTCCAAGGGAAGAAACTCCCTCTACTAATGCAGATTAACACTTGCACTACAATTTATAGGCTTTGGAAGTTGCCTGGGAGTAGTTAGAGGATAAGTGATATGCCCAGAGCCATAGAGACTGAAATCCAGATTTTTCTGACTTCAAAGTGGGTTCTCTATCTACTTCATCATGATTGCCTTTCAGATCTTTATAAGACTTTTAAAAAAATGCTCCAGAACATGCGCAACACATGAAAACAAAATACTTCCAGCTCCTAAAATATGATTCTATGATCCTATAAACATAGACTAGGACCCTGCTGGTCCTAGTGCTGCTAACCTTAGTGCTGTGATGTTGCTTTCTGCTCAGTAAATCAGGTAATGGAGTTAAGGGATAGCTTAGTTCTGTCCCAGGTTGGAGTTCTTCATGCTCAGTCCTACCTTCATTTTAGTCAAAAAGACATTAGCTATTGCTTAGGCCTTTAAACTTTAAAGTGTCTAATATAGCCATCATTGTACCTTGGACAGTTGTACAGGCCAGAAGTAATAAAAATGGACCATTCCTTTGTTCCCATATTCTCCCCAACACTACTGTGGCATCTTGTTGGAAAACTGATTTCCCAAATAGTGAAATCAATGGAACAAATCACTTCAGTCCAGCACAAGTGAGAAGAGAGAGACCCTCACCACAGCTCCTTTCTAAAAGTCAAAGTATACCTGCACTGACAGTCACAAAAAGAGCAAAGCATTTACTTTTTCATACTTGCTTTTTCCTATTAGTTAACCATAGAGTTATGATGCAAAGTAAGACAACTTAATAATGACAATGCAAGGTAGAAAATAGAGTCAGCTTTAGAGTCAGGAAGAATAGTGTTCAAGTCCTGTTTCTGACATATAATGCTGATCTGACCCTGGGCAGGTAAGTTAAACCTCTTCATGCTCTAGGCAACACTAAGACAATAAGTAGCTGCCATATTGGTAGAGAGTCTTTCCTCCACAGCAAGTTCCCTATACAAGTCCTTTGCTGATCCTAATAGACATTTTTCCAGGAACCAAGTTATCATTTATAGAGGAAGGATAGGGAAAGGTGAGTACCGCTAAAAATATGTGATGTGCTGTTAATATTTTATCTACCTATTTCTGAGTTTGTATTATACAATTCTAACAAGTAGTGTGCTGTTACTCTCTCTGCATGACACTGGCTAAGCAAAGCAACAAAACAATCACTATCATGTCTATGTGTGCATGCATACTCTTGATTTTATGTTATCCCTTAATATAGGCCATTCTCCTAAAATGGATTTTCATCTATAAAACCAGTATATTAATAGCATCTACCTCACATGATTATTGTTTACATCAAGTGCTTTGCAAACCTTAAAGTATCATATAAAGGTCCGCTTTTATTATTAATGCTACTTGAAAAGAAAAAAAATGTACATCCTGAAAAAATTCCAATTACAGAAAGTACTCAGGTTTCACACAATTTAGATTTGGGTTATAGGGGGAAGAAGGAAGCAAAGTAGCTTATATTAAGTTATATGTTATAATTTGTTAGTTTTCTACTTCCTGTTTTGTTGCTTTGCTAAGAAATGTTTTATATAGGCTTTCTCAACATTTTTCTGTTTAAATTACAGAAATGCCACTTTTCTAGGACCCATTAGTGATGTACAAATGACTCTGAGTAGCAAGAAAGCATAAACATTCTTATGGGGTATGTTAAATAATCAGTTTTTCAGATGGGTAGGATTATGGTTTTAGTAAGTAAAGAGATTTACCTATGATTTGATGATAGTAGGAAATCTGAAGGTGAAATTGAGTCTATACTAAGTATTGAATCAGAACTTTTTTCACTGGATAAAGTTTCTTCACTTTGGTAGAAAAGATCATCTAGGATAGTACACAAAAATAAAAAAAGACCAACAGATCTTCAGCACTTTGATTGTATTTTCTATCCATTTTGAATTTATATTTTAAAAAAGAATACAGAGAAAAGAAATCTCAAATTTGACTATTTCAAAATTGCTACTTTGGGATTCTAGTATGTAGCATTGTTTAAACAATGTTTATATGCACATTAATTTTTATATCGATTCAATTCCCAATTATTTCACTAATTCACATTTATAACAGAAAAACAAACACTAAAGTAAAATATGGGGACTACTACTGACAAAGTATATAATATTCTGCACTCATGGCCTGCCACCTCTCTACTGAAATCGTGGTTGTAGGTTCCATTATCAGTCATCTAGAACCAATATTGATCATTTCATTTACTCTAAATATGACTGTCTTTTAGTGTTGTCTTCATTTATGTTATGGTAGTCATATCTGGAGCTCTCCTGGTTCTTTTTTTCTTCATTCTATATCAGTTCTTACAGGTTTTCTCAGGTTTCTTTGAATTCCTAGTGGTATGGGAGAGATTTGGCCTAAAAACCAGAAGATCTGGCTTCAAGTCACACCTCCGACTTGTGTGACACTGGATAAGTTATTTAATTTCTTAGCCCATGCAGACAACTATCTAAAACTAAGTTGCAAAGAAGGTGATGTGAAAAAAAAAAGCCCTATATTGTTAACTTCAATATTCTCATGCTAATGCATAATGTCATAGCATAGCATAAAAGAATCAAAGTGGAAGATCACCATAAGGGCAATGCACAGTCACTTGGTAGAAAGTAGATGTGTGTAACACATACAAAAAGAAAACAATCAAGAGAAGTTACATTAGTGATACTATCAAAGAAATATAAAGCCAGGAAAAAAAAGACATGTTGGTCACATGGGTACAATGAGGGATTATGAATTGAGAATCTTTTTGGTCCATTTGTATCCATGTAATATCAGAAGACACAGAGGATAGTAGATTTATGGAAGAACTTGGACAAGAGATAAAGAACGGAAAAGGAAATCTGGCCTCAGACACTTAACACTTAGCCATGTGAACTTGGGCAAGTCACTTAACCCCAATTGTCCTGCATTCCCCCCTCCAAAAAGCAAAAAAAAAAAAAAAAGAATGTAAAGGTAGGGATAATTTGTGATCTCTTCATTGGAGGGCATAGCTACATCAATGAGATAATAATGGATTGATTACAATTATTGAAATGGCAAATGTATGAATTTCTCTTTACATTTTGCTAGACCATGTAAAGTGATTTGGAGCAGGTGCTTTTTTTATTTGTTAATTAATTTATAGCTTATTTTATTTCTCTTTCTGAGATTGGGTTGATGAAGGCTTCTATTTCTAGTTTTGTTATTTTGGATAGTTTATATTTTTTATTACTGTTGTAGAAGGTTATCTATTTCCTTTAAATCAGGGGTCCTTAACATGGTTCCATGAACTTGTTTTGTTTTTTAAAAAAATTTTTTTTGATAACTGAATTTCAATATAATTAGGTTGTTTCGTAATCCTATGTGTTTTATTTGATGAACCACACACACGCACACACACCCCCCACCCCCCCCACACACAAGACCTTCTAATTTAAATTCTAATTTTTTTTTAAAGCAGTTGGGGTTAAGTAACTTGCTCAAGGTACATGGCCAGTTTTTTTGTGTGGGTGTTAAGTATCTGAGGCCAGAACCAATCTGGGTCCTCCCGACTCAGAGGTTGGCGCTCTTACTCACTGTGCCACCTAGCTGCCCCTTAAATTCTAATTTTTGCTTATACATAATTGTGTATTTTGATTTCTGAGAATATTCTTTATTTTCTCCCCATATGTTTACATACCCTACTCATTTTAAAAAATTTTGCCAGTTTGATCCTCTCTCTCACACTCTCTCTGTCTCTTCTCTCCTTCACACACACACACACACACACACACACACACACACACACACTAGCAAATGGTTTATTGATTTTTTTATTCTCAAAAATAACATTTTCATAAAATAATCTTCTATTTATTTTTAATTTTATCTGTTCTCTTTTTTTCTAAATTTCTCTTTTTGTGTTTGGATTATATTTCAGAATTATAAAACTCTTTTAAGATCCTTAAGCTTCTCCCAGAAACAAAGGAGTACATACATATATATATATATATATAATATATATCATGTACATTTACACATATACATATAGATTTTTATTACTAACTTTCTATTATTGTTATTGCACTCCTGAAAGACATAAATCATAAGAATCTTTGAAGAACTGAAAATGAATATCACATAGAGGGTAATGGAGAGATGAATAAGTATGAGAAGGCTGTAATATATGAAAAATAAAGAGCCTCAAAGAAGAAAAGGAGGAAAAGATGTCATCAAGGAAGTGTATGATTGGAAAAGAAGATGGACTGACCAATCATTTGATTTTATGAGCCTATGTGGCAAGAGCAAAGAATGGCTGATGAAGAGCCCAAGTTCTCTACTGATATCAAAAGAGTTCAAGGGAGGCCTCCAACACTAAAGAGAAACCCTTGTGACACTTTTATGGGAGGATATCAACAAGAGTCACGAAGGGTGGTCTGGCATGAACGGTTTGCAATCTGCCTCTATTGAGGGAACATCCAATTAATGAGAACACAGACTGATTTGAGCATTTTGAGAGAATGTTTCTTTTATTCAACAAGTTTGCATGTGAAATACTCTGTTCACTTGGGTTTTTATTTTTAATTTTTGAAGACAAGTCAAATTCCTACCTTTTATTGAAAGTCCATCTTTTTTTTTTTTCATTGATTAACCTCAGCTTTGAAGGATTTGGCATTTTAACATGCAAACAGTTATTCTTTGCTTTCTACAATATCATAATTTAACCTTGTCTTTGATTTCTCATAATCCAAGAGGAGTCTTAAGGGATTTTAACTGATTTTCCTTGGTATGTGAAAGACTTTTTTCTTGGCTGTTTGCAATATTGTTGTTTGACAATATGATTCTGAATACTGGCTGTAGCATATCCTTATGAGTAAAACTTGAGGATCTCTCTTTACAAATGTCATTTGGACTACAGCAATCTCAACTTTACCCTTTTTCCAATACTTTTGGGCAATTTTCTCATATGATTTCCCAAAGTATAGCTTTTTATTTCATAATGTTTCACTAAAGGACCTATAATTCTTAAATTATAGTGTAATAGCCTATCTTCAAGCTCTTCAAGCTTTTATTGGGTCACATGTTTCTTCAAAATTTCTTGTCTTTTGGTTTTATTAAATTATCATTCCTATTTTTTGCCTCTCTCATTTCCAAACTTCCCCCCCCGCACATTTTTTTTCCTCCATAGAATTTACTAATTTATTGAGTGCTTTTCAGCATTTTGTTCTAAATTCTTCACTCACATTTCTTATTAACTACTTCTTTGAGAACCCTAATTTCTATCCTAATTTTCACTCTTGTTTTTCATTTTCTGTTTTAATTCTTTCACTACATACCTGGACCATTTTAAGGTTTTTGTGATTGTTCTGGTATCATTTATGGAGACTCATACTTTTTTTTCCAGTCTTTCTGACTTTTCATAACCCATTTGCGGTTTTCTTGGTAAAGACAATGGAGTGGTTTGCCATTTCTTTCTCCAGCTCATTTTACTGATGAGAAACTGAAATAAAAAGGGTTAAGTGATTCACAAAAATAAGTCTTCCTGATTCTAAGCCCAATACTCTATCTACTGTGCCACCTAGCTCTTCCTCATAGAAGTTACTGCAATGTGTTCCCCTCTCTTGGGGAGTTTTTAGTCTACTTTCTTCAATCCATAGTATTTATTCATTGTATTAGCTTTTTTCTTGATTGCTATTTTTTTTTTTCTGTTTCAGCAGTCTCACTGCTAGTTTTTCTCTCATGTTTTTCCTATAATCAATCTTCTCACTGAAAGTTTCTTCCCTTCTCTACTAGATAACACTGAAGCAGATCTAACAATTTTGAATTCCCTCCATTTCCCCATCCACTACCACTTTTCCATCTTCTGTTCATCACTGGGGCCAGTTGTTTTTGTCGAAGGTTACTTTAGGTGCTTAGTCCTTATATTTTCATATAATTGAGCCCCTATGCAGAAATAATGCTCTTTCTTCATACTGGTTAGAGCAGCACATCTTTAAGTGACTTTCACATCAAATGTCTTCTGGGACCTCTGTCCACCTAGTGTGGCATGCTCCTCACCAGACCACAGCTCAAATGAGATTTCAGTATAAAAACAGACACTGCTATATGTACATGGTTCTCAGAGCTCATGCTCTGCTGTGGTCAGTGCAGCAGGCAGATGGTAAAATAGGAACAATAGGTACAGCTCAGAGATTTAGTAGTGCAGCTTTTTGTTGCTTTTTCTATAGAAATTACCTTGAGAAGAATTATTTCTCTTCTGCCTTTCTGATTGTTACCATTTTTGTTATTTTATTTGGTGCATTTCTTACTATTCTGAGGCAGTGAGAGGGAGAGAATCTTAAAAGCAACCTCCTACTCTCCCATCCTAGAGTCCCAATTGGTATGTGGTTTTCAAACTTATGGTCTGGGGAAAATTACTTGGGAAATTTTGTCCTTAGGTTACAATCTAGGATTGTGGCTATACAGAAATCTCTTTTCTCACTGGTTACAAGAGCACGTCTTTTAGCTGATCTCTGCATCAAACAGTGAATCAATCTGATTGTACTCACTACAAATTTATGGTATATAACCTCAGCTGCCTCATACAATTCTTGAACCTTTGCCTCCTCTGCTCTTACTGATGATCAGCCTTCTTCCTCACAGGCATGGTTTCAAGCCTTTTCCTCTCCTGACACATTTATACCACTGTTCCCTACACTTAAGGCAGAGGATTTAACTTCTTACTTCACTGAGCAAATTGAAATCATCTGATTTGAGATCCCTCAAACTCTTCTCCTCCACTCCCCAAAACTTCTTGGCATCGTTACACACTGTGTATTCTTTTACTTCTCAGAAGAAGAAATAGGCAAAGAAAACTGAATAAGCATTCATGAATAGCACCTACCACATGCCAGGCACTATGTTTAGTGTTTTACAAATATTATTCCATTTAATCCTCATAACAATCCTGTGAAGTAAGTGCTTTTATTGTCCCTATTTTACAGTTAGGGAAACTGAGGCAACCAGAGGTTTAAGTGAATTGCCACACATCTTACAAGTGTCTGAGACCAGATTTGAACTCAGGTCTTCCCAGCACTGTGCCACCTACTTCTACTCTTTTTTATTTTTTTGTCTTTGCAGGGGGAGAAGACAGGGCAATTGGGGTTAAATGACTTGCCCAAGGTCATACAACTAGTAAGTGTTAAGTATCTGAGGCCAGATTTGAACTCAGGTCCTCCTGACTCCAGGCTGGAGCTCTATTCACTGAGTCACCTACTTGCCCCTACCTCTACTCTTTACTTAGATTAAACTTTATTCAGCATCCTTGATCCCTTTTCCAAAACCTCATTCCAGCAATCATTCTCTCTCTTTCTTGTTCTGCTGGCTACTTTCCATCTTCTTGAAAACTGCCAGTCCTAAAGAAAGTTTTCCCTTGACTGTCCTATGCCATTCAGCTATTATCCAATTTCTCTCTTTATAAACAGTATGCTTCTTGAAAAAGTTGTCTATAATCAGTGTTTCTAGTTCTTCACCTCCCAACATTTTCCTTAATCCTTTATAGTCTGACATATGCCCTTCACCGATTTACTGTAAAAATGATCTTATTCAGATCATTCAGTCATGGCTGAATCTTTGTGACCCTGTGGAACATAGGATGCCAGGCCCTTCTGTCCTCCACTAAAAGTGTTGGGCACCTTCTGACCTGAGGGGCTCATTTGCTGAGGTCATATCTTTTAACATTTTGATTCTGTCCATGGGGTTTTATTGGCAAAGATGGCGAAGTGGTTTTCCATTTTCTTCTCCAGTGGTTCACCTTTTATCAGAACTCTCCACTATGACCAGTCTGTAACCCTACACAGAATAACTCATAGTTTTGTTGAGTTATTCAAGCCCCTCCATCATGACAAGGCAGTGATCCAGGAGGGGGGAAATAATCTACTCATAACCAAATAAAATAATATTTTTTCTAGTTTTCATCTACCTTGGGTTCTCTATAAAATTTGATGCTCTTACTACTTCTTCTGTATTCTCTTCTTTTAACTTCAGAAACAACATGCTCTTTTTGTTTTTCTCTTCCAACAGCTTATTTTCTGTCTCCTTTTCTAGCTCTTTATCCCTTTCCTGACCCATTAAAATGTGTGCTCCTCAATGGTCTGTCCTTGATCATTGTTATGGGAATGTGAATTTTTAAGATCTTCCCTGCCCCTAGGTTAAGTGCACCTGGAGTTTGTGGTATGAGGCTTGTTTTTCAGGAGATACTTTGTGATTGGGCAGTGGGTCAAGAGGCTTGTTACATTCTCTGAGCCTGGAGAAGGCTATATAATCCCTGATGTGAGGCATTGTTTTGGGGCTCACTTTGAGAAGTGTTGTATGATTTGACCATATGAGACTATGGGCAGCTGTTGAGAGCCCTCCGGCTTTGAAAACCCAGATGTTGATGTTTCCCTCTCTGGTAACTGAGTAGGTATGGATGTAATGGTCAAGAGAGTTGGAAGCCTGTCTGCTTGATAGGTTTTTTCTGTTTTCTTGTAACTTTTGTCTGTATACTCTGAAGTTCGGGGTGCTGACTTTTCCCTATGAACTAGGTAAATGATATGTCTGATTGATTAAAGCAAGATTGTTAACCCATTTTGAGTTGCTTTCCTTTAGAAAAGCATATCTAAGAACCTGTGTTGGCAGCCACCCTGGGGATGCTGGGGTGCTTGCTGTTACAATCATCTTCTTTCTGTACACTTTCTCCCTTGGCAATCTCATTTATTTTCAGGGAAGTTACTTTTAGTTTAATTTTATTTCCACTAGTGTGTCCACACATCCAGCTCCCAAATCTCTCACCCCGAACTCTTCCCCAAGCTCCAGTTTCACCTCTCTAATTGCCTGCAAAACATGTCTACCTAGATATACCACCAGCTCCATAAATTCAGCATATCTCCAACCATGTTCATTCTGTTTCCCCCTCAGTCTACTTCTACTCATCATTTTAGTATTTCTTTCAATAGCACCATCATTCCCTCAATGCTCTTTCAATAGCACCATCACTCCCTCAATGTTCTATTTACAAAACTTTAGTGTTGTCTTTTATTTTTTCCTTTGTAATTTTTATGTGCAACCAGTAATGAAGTCTTATCTATTCTACCTTCATAATATTTCTTCCTTCCATTCCATCCTCTCTATTCTCACTGCCACTATTGTGGTACAGGATCTTATTACTGCTTACTTAGATTGTTCCAATAAATTTTTTTTTTTTTTTGCTTTTTGGAGGGCAGTTGGGGTTAAGTGACTTGCCCAAGGTCACATGGCTAGTAAGTGTGTTAAGTGTCTAAGGCTGGATTTGAACTCAGGTCCTCCTGACTCCAGGGCCAGTGCTCTATTCACTGTTCCACCTAGCCATCCCTCCAATAAACTTCTTAACAAATACGTTAATTAAAAAGGAAAATACTCTTGACTCTACTTTCTTTCCTCTCAAACCCATTCTTCACATAATTGCAAGTCTCATCTTTCTCACATATGGATCTAGTCATGCACCACCTTTGCTCAAGACTCTTCAATGGTTCCTAATTACTTCCTAAGTAAAGTTCAAAGTCCTTTGCCTAGTCCTCAAAGATGTCTGCAGCCTGAAACCACTCTGTCTTCACATCCTTACTACTGCTTCCCGTGTACTCTATGATCCAGCCAAATTGGACTAATTACCATCTTCTGTGTACTAGTCCTGCTGTCCCATCCCTTTTCCTTTGTTTATATTGTCCCTTTTGTCTGGAATTTCCTCTCTCCTCCCCTCTCCCCTTCTTCCCCCTATACTTGTTGAATTCCTATCCATCCTTTAAAGCCCAACTTCAGATGCCACTTCTTTGATTGCCCGGTTCTTAACCTTTTTTTGTCTCATACAATTCTTTGGCAATTTTCTGAAGCCTATGAGCCCCTCCTCAGAATAATATTCTTTTTTTCCCATGAATTTGTTTATTTTTAGTTTTCAACATTCATTTCCACAAGATTTTGAATTCCAAATTTAAATTTGGAATAATATTTTTAAATGCACAAAATAAAATATATAGAATTGCAAAATAAATCAATTATATTGAAATATAGGTATCAATATTTTTTGAAAAAGCTAAGAGCTTCTGTTCTATAGATCCTTTTCTGATTCCTGAAGTGGACCTCACATAGAAATTATTTTTCTTTCAAAGAATACAGTGTTATTAATTACAACATCATTACAATTCATAGTGAATTTTTTTTTACCCTATAGGTGGCCCATAGGTTTTAATGGAGTCTTAAGCTATCAAAGTTTATTTAAGCTATTAAAGCTTAACACTGAACTTTTGGGACACCCTGTTCTTGTTTCAAGAATTCCACAAGAAGTATGAAGCTATACAATAGTTATTCATTACATAAGCATTTCAAGGTTTGCAATTTTCTTTCCTGACAACATCCTTGTAAGGAGAGTGGTGCTTATATTATTATCCCAAATTGCAGATGAGGACACTGAACCTCAGAGGAGTTAAGTGATTTGTTCAGGGTCACACAAGTAATAAACATTGAACCTAGGGTTCCAATGTATTCCTCACATTAGATTTTGCTTGCACTTCTTATATGCAGTTATGTATTATTTTCTTATAGATATTTATATGATGTGCCTCCTTACTTTATGTGCCCTATGAATATAGAGACTAGTTTTTATCTAAACCTTTTATCTCCTTGAACAGCCAGTTAACAATTATTGGTGTAGTCAATTCTTAATAAATGGTTTTTGGATTAAATTAACAGAAGTTTTATCTATAATACAGAGCGTCATAGTTATTACAGATAGATGGTTTATGAACACTTAGTAAGGGAAATAGTTTTCAGTAGGAGTAACCATTCATTTACTTAGATCAAATCATGACAAAATAATCTCATTTCTTTTTTTTTTTGAAGTATTTTCAGACCAGATAAAGTATATCTGGATTTCAGCAAGGCATTTAGAAAAAGCCTCACAAGATATTCTTATGAATGAGATGGAACAATATGAGCTAGCTGGTTAGGTGCTTTCATAATTATTGGAACAACCATCCCAAGGAGAATTGGATAATGAATTAATGACAGTTAAGAGGTAATTCTTTGGTTGTGCCCCCAGGTTTTGTCTTTGGAAATGCTTTGCTCAACCTTTTTTATTAACTACTCAGATAATGACCTAATAATCAAATTTGAATTGCTTAAAAATTGTACTTATGTTTTAAGTGAAAGCTTTCTCCTGCCCTGTAATGGCCATCCATTGGCAGAGGTATAGTTGCCATGACCTTTTGATATTTGTTTAAAATGAGTGAAATACGTGATGAAATTTACAGTGATATGTTGTCTCATGTAAACATTCTAGCTTTACCCAAAGCTGCCTGTGGGTAAATGATAAGTGATACTATACTCCCCATCCCAATACAATATAAATATGTATACTTTCCCAAAGTCAATTGCTAGCTTCTAGCCCAAAGACCCAAAGCAATGCATTTTAGCATAGAGGGACTCTTCCTAAGCAGAACCCACTTGTGTCTGACTCTTGCCTCTACTCTTGAGAGTGATCCCACATTGAACCCCAGCTTCTAGTGCCTTCCCCCTCTATTTACCTTGAATTTATTATCTATATGTTAATGTATGGATGTGTTGTCTCCCCCAATAGAAAGTAAGTTCTTTGAATACCTAATAAATATTTGTTTGTTGGTTGCTTGATTAATAAGTATTATTGAACAGAATATATAATGTTACTTTCAGCCTAATAGTTTTTGGTGTCTGTTTTATGACCCTCTAGCTTCTTGCTAAAAATTTCTCAGGGTACAGAAAGGGTGGAAGTCATTAGATATACCCCTGTAGAGGAATTCTCCTTCCACCTGCAACATAATATGTTGGAAGGCAGAATGAGGGTTCAGAAAAATTTCAACAAGCTAAAAAAATGGGCTGAAATTAAGGTGAAACTTAATAAGATCAAATGTATAGCCATGTGTTTAAAGTAAAAAACTGTGTAAGTATAATAGGGAAGAGAACTTATTTAGCAGTAGTTCAAGTTATAAAGACTTAGAGATTTTAGGGGACTATAATGAAAATATTAGTTAATTGCATGATGTGCCTTCCCCAAAAACTAATTTGATCTTATGCTACATTAATAGAAGTTTAGTAACCAGAACATGAGATATTATGGGTGTAGGGTATCACTGCTTCCTTTTTCACCCCCATCTTCCTCAACTTTTATATATCAAGTAGTATCAATATACTGTGAGTTCAGGCAGTAATTTGTGATGCAAATGCCTTGAAAACCAACCTACACTCATATTAACACTCACTCAAACATTCTGAACTCCCATTTCCTTGACATGCTCATTTCCTATGATCTACCCATCTCAGCTAACCACAGCTACACATAGAGATAGTTATACTCGTGGTCTTGTCAGCCCCCACAAGTGTTCCACTTCTGATTTTATGAATGCCTAAATTTCTTTCATAATAAAGTCATGATAAAAGATCATAATCTTTTGTCATTTCACCTTTCCCTCTGCCTTACAACCTATAGCCCTTCTTGATCTTTACCATGAATGGCCTCCAATAACTCCATCCTTCAGTTCTTTTCTATGCTGTCACCCTTGTGCTAGTTATGCTCTCCTTCTTTCTTTATCTTGACCCGGTGATGAATCATTCCAACTTTACACTGTCTTCTTCTCTTGAGGCCTTATCCTGTCACTTGCCTTGCCAAGTCTCAGCCTTGGATTACTCCCAGTATACACTGTCTTTGTTTCTGTGCTGAGGACAGGGGTTTGGAGAAACCCAGGAAATTGTGCTGACTGGGGTCACTATAAATTTATGTCCCATAGTCTGCAGATGGCAGCCTTGACATCACAGAAAGAAAGGCAGCTTACAAGGAAGACATGCTCTCCTGTGCACTCAGCTAGCACTGAACAGAACCTCACAATGAGTTACCATCAAATCTCCCCTCACCAGTAAAAGAATAAGATGTGTAGGCCATGGAGTCTTTTTTTTGTTGTTTTTTTGTTTTTGCTTTTTGGAGGGCAATTGGGATTAAGTGACTTGCCCAAAGTCACATGGCTAGTAAGTGTGTCAGGTGTCTGAGGCCAGATTTGAACTCAGGTCCTCTTGACTCCAGGGCCAGTGCTCTATTCACTGAGCCACCTAGCTGCCCCACCATAGAGTCTTGAACAAGAAGATGCGTAACATTTCATTGAGCAAATGTCAAAGTTTCTGATAGCCTTGCCTAGGACATGTGGTTAAGATCCCTAACTCAGAAGGAATATATGAACTCACACATCAGGGAGGTACAAGGCACTAAAAGAAGACTTCAGTCAGATCTATGAATTCCCCAGTAGAACTGTATGCCAAAGAGGGTTCAACCCTCAGTTCATGAGCTATCAAAGATTTTTTTTTTGGGGGGGGGTGAGTTTAGTGTCTGAATTTCTGAGAGATAGACAAATGCTCTGTCACTGTCCTTTCTCTTGGTTATTTATTTTCTCGTGGCTATGGTGAAGGGCAAGATGGTCTAGTGGATAGAGAGCTGACCTCTGAGTCAGCAAGAACTGGAATCAAATAAGACCTTTGACACATACTGTCTGCATAACCTCAAATAAGTAATTTAACCTTTCAGTTGTTCAGTCATGTCCAACTCTTCATGACCCCATTTGGGGTTTACTGGAGTGGTTTGCCATTTCTTTCTCCAGCCTCTCAGTACACCAGGAAAATATCTAAGGCTATAAATTACAGAACAGGTGCTATTCCACGTTGGTTGGGGCAGTTTCATCACAGGGAGTTCTCCTCCTCAATGAAATCATAGGTCCCCAGGTCTGAATCCTCTACCTTTTCATTGTCTTCCCCATGTTGTAGGATACTTATTCTGTGGCTTTACACTTCTGGGAATTATTGGAGCATCATCTCAGATACTGATAGGTGGCAATAATCTCACAGTCCTCTGCAATGCCCAAATGATATCTGGAGATTGCATTTCGTAGAGGGGTAGATATTGTGTGATGAAAAGCACCCCAGGGTGAGGAGGCCTGGATTTAATCTTGGCTATGACAAGTCTCATGTTTTAGCTTCCTCATGAAATGAATTTTTAATAGCTAATATTAATAATAATAACAGAATTTATATAATGCTTTAAAGTTTGCAAAACACTTTACAAATATCTCATTTGAGTCTCACAACAACCCTGGGAGGTAGATGCTATTATTATTTTCATTTACAGATGAGGAAAATGAAACAGAGGTTAAGTGATTTTTCCAGGTCACACAACTAGTTAGTGACTAAGGCCACATTTGAACTCAGGTCTTCCTGACTCCAGGTCCAGAACTCTGGGCACTTGATTGCTACATAGTTGCTTTTACTATCTACCTCACTTTTAAGTTAAGTGCTATATAAATGTGAGCTGTTATTACTGAGTTCATCACAGCATTTTGGGAGGGCTTTGACAGGATCCTCCACTGAAGTCATGGCCACTATGACTTGGAGGTGAGCTTGGGTTCTTGGCAACTATGTCAACAGAGCACAAGTTCTAACAATTTCTCCCAAATGATAGACTGTGTTTATTATCTGAGTACTAGCCAAGGAAAGTTTGAAGAGGCTTATTGCTGGCCAGTTGGAGATGATTTTTCTTATTATAGCAGCTCACAAAATAGACAGACACAAAATGGTTTTCATTTCTGACCATTTCTTTTCTGTAGCAATGGTGGAAGAATGTCAGGAGAGAGTCAGAGCATACCAAGAATTACATAATTCTTAGACCATCTGCTCTCAGTAATTTAATGATTGGGTTCTGCCATTTTTTTTCTAATGATCAATAATTTGATATACCACTGGTGAAATCGAACCATATCTATACTGATGTTCTCCCCCAAAATGCAAACCTTAGATAAAAAGAAGTTGCTTTGAATGGAAATTTCTCCTCAGAGAGGAAAGTAAAGGAATAGAAGAATTTCTTTCATTGTTCAATAAAGGGAAACAAAAATTATTTCATGGAACATATGGTCATCTCTGCTTGAAGTGCTTATGATGAGTATAAGCAAATAGAATACCATTAAGATAACAGCAACTTATATTACAAATATATCATAGTATGAAGAGTTGTAGAAATTATTTAGAGGACTGGGCAAGTTCCTCCACAACAATTCAACATCCTTGGTGCTCGATGACTTTGTATGTAAATGAACACGAGGAAGAACAGGAAAAATTTTGTTGGGAAATATGGTTCAGGATCAAGAAATGAAAAAGCCCAAAGATTTGTGTGAATTATTTAGAACCTTCAAAATTCTACATTGGGAAACCTTTCCCTAATAAGAGAGACACAATGTGCTAGATTGTTGAACACTGAACATTATCATAAAAACAATAATTTACTAAATTTGAACAGACAGGATGTAACTCAGGTTACAGTTATTTTTTGAACCAGACGTCTGTATGCAGTCAGATATCAATTATGAGAGCAAAAGTAAAAGCAAACACTAAATAAGAAGAGAGGGTAAACATGAAAAGAAGACATTGAATGCAATTATTGTAGTTTCATCCTGACCTGTTAAAACAAACTGGTGGCTCCAAAAAATGGGAAATGAACAAAAGAAAACATTGGCCATGACAATCTGACAATCAATGTTTCTTAAGAGAATTTTAAACACCACAAAATAGTTACTATGAATAGAAGCCAGAAACATCAAGTTCCAAAAATGTAATCTCTTTGCCAAGTGGAGATTTATGAAAGCCAAGGTCAACACTGGTTTAAGGTAAAAGTTCATTAAGGAGGAGGATAAAGGATAAAGGAGTATTATGAGGAAATCAATTCACTTCATACTCTGATGGATCTGTGATCTCATCAACATGGATATTCTTCCAATACAGATCAAAACCCATCTATACCTGCCCTCCTATGCAACTTTTATCCATACCTTTCTATATATTTATTATGATGGAGTTTTGGGGGTGGGAGGTGGGCGTGCTGCCTACTTAATGTACTCAGAAATGTTCTCTGTATCTCTTAATATTTCTTGTTTAACAATAAGTGGACCAACTATTTGTCAGTTATTCCTAGGTGACTGGCCCCTCTGTTGTTCTATCTCTGATAACATCCTTTATGCTGCTTCTCCTATGCAATTCATTGTAATGTGTTACAGACCCACTATAAACCTCTCCATTGTTCTTTGGCTGATATTGTGGTATTATATGACTTGCAGTAATACAACACAAATAGAAGAATGTTAATGTTAAAAAGATGGGCCTTTATTTTAGGGTCCTCACTATGTAATTACCTAAAAAAATCTCTCCTACTTTCCTCCTTATGTTTGACTCAGGGCTTAACTTATTGTCAATTTTCAGTGTTTGTCCAAGATATTTGTACTGGTGGAACAGCTCTGTAAGATTTTCTATTCAATAACATGCTATATTCTGAACAGTAGGCATTCTTTGTCCATTTATTTCCTTATATGAGGTCAAACTCTGAGTTACTATTGGCTTTATCTAGCAGACAGCAATGTTCTGGGACTTAATACAATCTTCAGAATGCCATCTATAACAGTAATGATTGAAAGGCCAACTTCACTCTTCTTTACCATTAGGCAAGACTTTTCCATATAAATTCTCCACTAGACATCTTCATAATAGTGCCAAATATGTCTCCCTGCTTTAAGCCTCATGTAATGCATGTATAATCCTAAAATCGTACATTTAGAGCTAGAAGGAACCTATCTAGTCTATCCACTCCCCCATTTTATAAATGAGGAAACAGAATTCCAGGGAGATTAGTGAGTTATGTAGAGGTCCCAAGTTCCAGGGAGGTTAATGAGCTAGTTAGTAGTCCCAGAAATCATCAGAGGTAACTTTTTACTCAAGTCCTTTGAATCTAGAGCCACTATCCTTTCCACTTCACTATGTAGTTGATTGTTGAATATACAAAGTTATTTTCATTATCTCTTTTAAGAAAGGTATGTGTATGATTTTGATGTATGCATGGAAGATACCTCTTGGAAGGAGAATCTTTAAGGCAGGGTTTTGCCCTGCTGAATCAAATGCTTTTAAAAATAATCAATAAGGGGTGGCTAGGTGGCACAGTGAATAGAGCACTAGCCCTGAAATCAGGAGCACCTGAGTTCAAATCCAGTCTCAGACACTTAACACTTACTAGCTATGTGATCTTGGGCAAGTCACTTAACCCCAATTGCCCTCCAAAAAAAAAAATAAAAAAAGCAAAAATAAATAAATAAATAATCAATAAACATTAAGCACAGTGGGATTTCATAGAATCTAAATGTTTTAGTCAATAGTGTCACAAAAAAGATGTGGTATGTTATAGAACAGTAATCCAGGGATCCCTGGGGAGTCCCTGAGACCCTTTCAGAGGTTCCACAAGATCAAAACTTTTCAAAATAATACTAAGCCATTTTAATTTCTATATGGTAAATATTAATAGATATAACCCACATAAGCAAAAACTCTTTAGGGGGTCCTCAATAATTTTTAAGATTGCAAAAGTTTCTTAAGACCAAAAAATTTGAACTACTTCTATAGAATATTATTTAGGAAGGCCTGCCTACAATTTTCTCAAATGTTTTGTCCAAAACATTTTAAATGAGTATGTGGATTGTTCTGAAAAATTTTTAGGAGAGATGGAAAATTTAATATATGGCTTGATAATTATTACATGTATTGTTTTTTCTGATTATATTGTTGTTCTCTTTTCTTCACCTGTTTGGGTGATGATAAAATTTAAATTTTTTTCCCCAACATTTTAGAATTATGTTCCCTTTGCCTTACCTAACCCTGTTAGGCCTCACCTTTGTTTCCAATACCCAACCATCCAGATCTTTCCCAGGCTATCACTATTGCCCTAGCTATACTCTCCTCCCTCTCCTACTTTGGCTCCTTGATGAACCAGTTCAACTCTGTGCTCTGTTGAGTCCCTTGTCTCCTTATCCTCTTACTCTTCTTGTCATAATAAGCCCCAGTCTTTATTTCCCACCATCCACTGCCTTTGTACCTATTCAGGTGCTACCTAATGAATTTTCAAAAACCCAGGGAATTGTCATTTGAATGGAGTCATTACAAATTTATGTTACGTAATCTCAATTGAACCCTCACTACAGCCCACACTCCTTTTTCACCTCCATAATTATTTCATTATGCCTCTCACCATAGTGACTTTTCTAAACCTTTTCATCTCCCTTCAAATATCCCACAACTTCTCCATCTACCTACTCTCTCTTCTGAGAACCTGGCCATTCATCAAGATCGTACTCCACTCATCATCTCATATCATATAGATGTCTTTCCTCACTATGTATTCCTTTATCACTTCTCAAATGAAAAGCTGGCCCTTCTCCTTTCTAAAGCAAACCCCTCTACATGACTAAGTATCCCTATTCCATCCTATCATACCCACTCTCCCACTTACCTTCAATTTCTCCCTGTCTACTGGATGCTTCTCTGTGTCTACAAACATGCTTATATCTAACCCATTCTCAAAACGCTCATTTGATCTTTCCAACCCCACTAGCCATCATCCTATATTTCTCCTCTCTTTTGTGTCCAAAATCCTTAAGAGAGTGGTCCACAAAGAGTACCTTCATTTCCTCTCCCTCTCTTCCTAACTCTCTATAGTCTAGTTGCCAACTTCATCATTAAACTGAAACTACTCTTTCCAAAGTTAGCAATGATCTCTTTAAAAAATCTTTTATCGATATATTTTGTTTCTTTTACATTACAATAGTTTCCCCATGCCCCTCCCCCTCCCCTTCCCAGAGTCCCAATCTATATAACCAATAGAATTTTTTAAGACAAAAAAATGAAAGATGGGTAAAAATCAGCAAAACTGATCAATACATAGCAAAAGTTTAAAAATTAGTACAATGTGTGATGCTTGTAGACCTCCCATCTATGCAGAGAGGTGGGATAGAGTTTCTTCTCATATCTCCTCTTTCAAGCCATGCTAGTTCTTCATAATTTTGAAACATTCACTTTTGATTCTTTCTTTATGTGTTGTTCTTTCCGATTACATTGTTGTAATCATTGTGTATATTGTTTTCATTGCTCTGCTTCTTCCACTCTTCACTGGTTCTTACAGATCTTTTCATGCTTCTCCACAATTATCACATTAATTATTTCTTACAGCATGGTAGTATTCCAATATATTTATGTACCACGATTTGTTCTAAATAAATATTTTTGTGTACATAGAAACCTTCTTATCATTAGCCTGCTTGGGGTATAGGTTCAGTAGAGGAATCTCCAGGTCAAAGAATATGAGCATTTTAGCCACTTTGTTTGCATAATGCCAAGTTATTTTCTAAAATGGCTGTACTTTACCCAGCTTCACCAACAGTGCACCACTGTGACTATCTTCCCACAATACCTCCACAGTGACAATTCCCATCTTTTGTCATATTTGCCAGTTTTCTGGATGAAGTGTAAAACCTTAGGGTCATTTTGATTTGCATTTCTCTTATTATTAATGATTTGAACATTCTTTCCTGTTATTTGCAATTTTTCTTCTGAGGACTGTTTACCTCCTTTAATTACTTATCTATTGGAGAATAGCTTTTGGTCTATTGATTTTTTTTTTACTATGTTGTATAGAAAACCTTTATCAGAGAAATTTGAAATGAAGATTTCCCTCCATTCTTCCACTTTGAGAATATATAAAAACAAGCAATATATTTAAAGTGTTGGTCTAAGCTGAATTTCTTCTGCACTGTGTTCCAGTTTTCCCAGAAGCTTTAATCAAATATTTATTGGGTTACTTGGTTAATTAATCCATTCTGAGCCAGGTTCATATTTTCCTCCATAACTCTGGGGTTTTTTTGCAAATAAGAATTTTTTCTCTCTTTCTCTAGAAATGCTTTACTGTATTCTTAAATTATTTATTTCTGCTGGTTTCTCTTCCTACCATCTCTTTTTCATTCACCCTTAAGATTCACCCACCCACCCCCTGTTTATTATGTTTTTCCTAGTTTTGGAGTTTTGCTTGTTAGTTCATTTTTCTTTCTTCCTTTATCTAGTGATTTTCCCCCTCTTTTTTCCTCTCTCAGTGAAGTGGGCAAATAAAATCCTCCTTTTTATATTCTCCTTCAACCTATTTTGTTTGTTAGTTTTTAAATTTTTATTTTCTCTGACACTTTCTGGGAAGAATTTCATTCCCCCATTCTCTTTATTATTTATCTCCCTTTCTGTCTGTTCTAAATTTTCATTCTTTGATTCATGGCTTTTATACTTATATAGTTCTTTAGTCTCTGTATTCTTCATGGAATGAAAGCTTCTAAGGTACTGTCATCCTGGGCTCTTTAGTAATTTCAAACTCCTCCCTTCCCCCTACCCCCAATTTTCCCCTATTGCTCACTTTTTGACTCCTTCCACTTTGATGGCAGTTTCCCTGGGGGTTAGATCTCAAAGTGCTCAATTTCTTCTCCTACTGAGTAATTCATGGTTTGCTAGACTCAGTCTTTGCCCTAGGTAACTTCTGAGGGGACAGAGCTCACACCAATTGGATGTTTTTTCTCTCAGGTATAGTGGATTGCCATATAACCATGCACACATGTCCTGTTTCCCTTTCTTCTGATCCTCTATACTCTGGTCAAGCTCTGCTTTGTCACAAAGTGCTGCCCCACTGCTATCACAGCTTGAGCAAATTTGTGCAGTTTGGATCTCTGCAGCACTGGGAAGAGGATGTAGGTTGGTGTGTGGAATTGAGTTCTGTTGTAAGTAGTATAAGTAGGTTTATGTAGCCCTGCTGCCTAGAATGTGGTGGGTGGTGAAGGAAGAGGTGCTGAGTGAAAGTCCATTAGGGGCTAGAGATTAATCATCTCTGCTATTAGTTCATTGGTTTTTACCTTGTTTGGATCCTTGGTGTCCTAGCTGTGGAGATAGCTAAAATTGCTTTCTCTCTGGTTCAGTGGGGTCAAAATCAAACAGAAAGGAGGCCTTTGTGCCATAAATTCACTTTCAATATTGTTGTTGTTCAGTTGTTTTCAATCATGTCCAACTCTTCATAACCCCATTTGGGGTTTTCTAAACAAAGATACTGGAGTGGTTTGCCATTTCCATCTCCAGCTCATTTATCAGATGAGGAAACTGAGGCAAACAGGGTTAAGCAACTTGCCCAGGGTCACACAGTTAGTAAGTGTCTGAGGTCAGATTTGAACTCAGGGAAATGAATCTTCCTGACTCTAGGCCTGGCACTCTATCTACTGTGCCATCTAGATTCACTTAGGAAGCCACAAATTAACATTATTTATATTGCATTGTATTTTTATTTATTTTGTTAAATATTTCCTGACATTATTAATATTTAACAAATTAACATTTGTTATTTTTTTCTGTTTTATTTGATCTTATCACTTCCATGGATTTAATTATCGTCTTTATTCAGGTGATTCTCAGATCTATTTAACCAGTACAAACCTCTCCCCTAATCCCTACTCTTGCACCTTCAAATGCCTATTAGAAACCTCGAACTGCATGTCTCATAAACATGTTAAACTCACCATATTCAGAACTGAGCTCATCATCTTTCCCCTCAAACCATTTCTACTACCTAACTTCTCTATTACTGCCAAGAGTACCTCCATCGTACCACCATGTCCTCCTCAACTCTTCAGTCTCACCCCTACTTCTCATTCAATATATTGCCAAAACCTGTCAATTCTACCATTGAAACATCTCCTTCTCTCCTCTGTTATTGCCATCACTTTGATGGAGATCCTTATTTCTTCAAACCTGCACAATTATAATGGCTTCCTGGTTGATCTTCCTGCCTCAAGTCTCTCTCTATTCTAGTTTATCCACCAATGAACTCTCAAAATTATATTACTGAAGTGCAGTTCTGGTCATGTGATACATATCCCATCCATCTTTCTCCCCCATCCCCCACTTTCCAGTCAATAAGCCCCAGTACTTCTCTGTTGCCTCTAAGATAAAATATAAAACCCTCTTTTTGGCCTTTGAGCACTTAATAATTTGGACTCTTCCTAACTTTCCAATTTTCTTATACCTTATTCCCCTCAACTTACTACAATCCAGTGACTCTGGCCTTCTTACTGTTCCTTGCACAAGACATTCCATCTCATGACTATGGACTCTGAGTGTTTTCTCTGGTTATCAACCATCCTTGGAACACTCTCACTCCTCATTGTCACCTCCTGGATTTCATGGCTTCTTTCAAGACTCAGCTAAAATCCCACCTTCTGTAATAACCCTTTCCCTGTCTTCCTTAATGCTAGTGCCTTTCCTCTGTAATTATCTTCAGTGTAACCTGTACATTTCTTGTCTGTTCATAGTTGTTTCCATGTCATTTCCCCTTTTAGACTGCAAGTTTTTTGAAGGCAAGCACTGTTTTTACCTTTCTTTGTATTTGCACAGCACCTGGCACAAAGTAGGTACTCTTAATAAAATACATGTTAATTTGATTTGATTAGTCAGTGCTTAGTATTACTTGGGTATAGTCTCTTCTTTTTTTTTTTTTGCCTTTTTTTTTTTTTGAGGGGCAATTGGGGTTAAGTGATTTGCCCAAGGTCACATGGCTAGTAAGTGTTAAGTGTCTGAGGCCTTTTTGAATTTAGGTCCTTCTTACTCCAGGGCAAGTGCTCTATTCACTGCACTACCTAGCCCCCGCAAGGGTATAGTCTTTTCTGCTTCTTGCTTGCAGCTTAGCTCAAATCCTTGGTGAGGATACTGCCATTCTCTTGCAGAAAGAGCAGGAACCCTCCCTAGGACTTTTGGAAAGAAGGAAAGAACCATATATTAAGCACCTACAATATGCCAGGTATGAATGCTAACTGCTTAATGAATATTATTTCATTTGATACAACAAACTTGGGAGGGAGGTGTTATTATCTTTCTCTTTTAAAGTTGAGCAAACAGAAGTTAAGTGACTTGCCCAAGGTCACACAGCAGTGTCTGAAGTCAGATCTGATCCTTATACAGAGTGCTGTCCCCTCAGTGAGCGATCTCAACCTAACTTATGGTTACTGTTTAATGCACTTTCCACATTTGTATCTCTATAGGTTTGACCCTAAACCAGGTAACAGTTATTTTCCCTATAATGACCAAACTGCACAGGAGCTTGGAATTCCCTGTTTTTAAAACTCTATGTCTCTTCTGTTCATAAATGTAAATGAACCAATAAAGAAGTTTGTAAACGTGCCCAGAGGGCAAGTAGCCAGCTAATTACTGCATTCCTGACCTTTTCACATGCAGATACAACATTCAAAGTTTCACACCTCTTATCATAATGGGTAGGATTTATATAGCTTTAAGGTTTGTAAAATGCTTCACATATGTTAGCTCATTTGATCCTCATATCAACTCTGTGAGGTGCTAATCCCATTATTATTCCCATTTTAAAACTGTGGAAACTGAACCTGAGTCAGGTTAAGTGAAAAGGCAAAAATCTAAAAGGTGCTTTGCCCCAACACAGTGGTTCCACCCTCCTTGATGTGGAAAAGGGTTTGGTATAAAAATCTCTACAGATTTCTTCCATTTGTCTTCTTTGTGCTTCTCCTTCTAGTTTACCCCTCAAATACCCTTTGGATGACTTTGCTTAGCTGAGATGCTAGCCACTTTCTACAAAATTTTCTTTCGTGCATAATAATAACGTGCATAATCATCAAACATAATTTTTCCATAAGACTGTAAAACAAATTTATATTTTAAACCAGTGAAACCTTTGGTTACCACATTTCTCCACTTGACCAATAGATGAAATGTTTGCTGGTTAAAGTGGTTTCTAGGCTTTTTTGTTCTTCTAATAGGAATTAATTTACATCTGCTCAACTTCTTTAGAAAAATGTGATAGTCTGTATTTGAGCTTTGATCCACTTCTCAATTTTTAGTACCCAATAAGCATTAAATAGATTGTTTAAATAAGTCAGTTTGGAATTGCCTCAGTTGCATACCACTGTGTACCATATATTTTGATTTTTAATCTTCTGATTTGATACTGGTTTTCATTTTTGTTCTAACAAGTCAGTGGGCTGACTAAAATAGATGATTCAAATTTGAATCCCACATCAGTAACTAATTGATTCCCTTCTATTTAAATATTATCTATTTAAAATAAGCTACAATAATTTTTGTGGTAGTCTTTTTGTAAATAGTTATCATGTAATATAACATGACCATATGTACCCATGAAATTATATTTATTGTTATCTTTGGATGTAAAATCAAACAAACTCTTAACTCCTTTATTTACCTTTTCAAGGAAAACCTGTGGTGCATTTTTCCACTTAGTAAAAACTTCACAAAATAGAAAAAAATTAAAAAAAAAAATGAGCCTGCACAGACCTTGGCATGAAACCCAGCTAAGTCATATTGTCTTAATATCATCTGCAGATAAAGCCAGATGGAGGACAAATAATAGAGAAGTGAGCTATAGTAGTTAATGTGTTTTTTTTTCTTTTTAAGGATAGCTTCTTCCTAAAAGTTTTATTGATGCATGTTTTTTACCACAATGATTTCCCAGTATGCCTCCCTCCCATTGAATCATCACTTACAATAAAATAAAATGTTTAAATCAAACTGAACAACAAAACAATTGAATTTGAGGATAATATTCTATGCCCTTAATGCCTCACCTCATATTGAAAAGAGAGGAGTGTTTTGTAATTTACTCTCTAGGACAAATTTGGTCATTTCAATTAATCTGACTTCAGCTACCTTTTAGTGTTATCATTTATATTATTGTAATAATTGTGTATATTGTTCCCCTGATTCTGGTTTTTCCCTCCTGACATTAGTTTACAGAATTCTTTGTATGTCTTTCTGAATTCTCCATATTTGTCATTTATTATGGCAAATTACAATTTCATTACATTCACTAAACATTTTTTCCTTGATATATTTTCTCAATCCATGGGTTACTACTTTCTAGAATTTTGCTACTAAAAAAGTATTAATATGAATGTATGTGTATATATATATATATATATGTTTCTGTATACATATATGTGGCACATTTCTTTTTATTTTTGAATTCCTAGGAGCATATGCCCAGGGGTAGTATGAACAATTTGAGACCTTTCCTCAGATAATTCTAAACTGTTTTCCAGAAAAATTGGACCAATTCACTGTTCTACCCATAGTGTATTTGGTTTCCCACAGCTCCTTCAGCATCCACTATTGTCATTCTTTATTATTTTGCCAATTTGATGGGTATGAAATGAAGTCTCAGAAATGTTTGAATTGTTAGTTCTCTTATTAATGATTGAGAGCATTTAAAAATATGATTGTTGGTAATTTGCATTTATTCTTTTGAAAAATGTTCTTGTGTCTTGACCACTTATCTATAATGGAATGACTCGTATTTGTATATGTTTCAATTTCCTTTATACTTTGTATTTCAGACTTAGAGATTAGATTAAAAAATTTTTTTGATGCAAAGATTCTTTTTCCTATTTGACAGTTCTTAGGCTATTTGCATTAATTTTGTTGGTTTAAAAATTTTAAATTTTATATAACAAAAATTGTCTTTAACTTATGAGTTTTCCTCAACCATAGATCTGAAAGATTCCTCATATTCTCCTTTAATTTTTTTTCATTATGATGTGAATTTTAAAATTTTGGTTCCTTATTTGTTAGAAGCATATTACAGTAATGTATAAAATGATGACCTAAACCTATTTTCTGCCAAACTGCTTTCCAATTTTCTTGAGTTTCTGATGAATGGATTACCCTTGCCCTGTAGTTTACATTTTTGAATTTGACTCCCACTAGGCTACTATTTCTTCTGCATCTTGACTTGTTTAATCTGCTGATTTATTTTTTCTATTTTTTAAATCAATGCCAAATAGTTCTGACGATTACTGCTCTATAATATAGTTTAAGATCAGGCACCCAGGGAATGCAATGGAGAGTTCTGGACTTGGACTTAAGAAGACTTGAATTCAAATGTGACTTCAGACACTTACTAGCTATGTGACTTTAGGCAAGTTACTCAACCTTACATTCATGGTTGAACTCACAAAGCATTGTACCTGACAGTGATTATCAACGGAGTCTGAAGGCAGTGACTCCTGGAAGCAGAGAAGAGAGTCATCTAGGGATTTGAGGGAGAACTGGCCCTGGAAGTCCACATTTGAGATGCAGAGAACAAACTCCAAGAATACAACTGAAACCCCTGACCACCAAACACATTGTGTCCAGGGGGAACTATGTGAGGAAACTATAAGAAGAGAAAGGAAGTTAGGGACCTTCAGTATGGTAAGTGTGAATTTCCTTGCCACATGTGTTCCTATATAAGTATCTTACTACCATTGTATTCTAAGTTTGTGCCAACTTTCCTGCTGAGCACCCTAGGCCTATAGTCAGGAAGACTCATCTTTGTGAGTTCAAATCTGACCTCAGACACTTACTAGCTATGTGACCCTGGGCAAGTCACTTAACACTGTTTGACTGCCTTCTTATCTGTAAAATGAGTTGAAGAAGAAAATAGCAAACCACTCTAGCCTAGCATCTTTGCCAAGAAAACCTCAAATGGAATCACAAAGAGTCAGATACAACTGAACAACAAAAAGCTTCATGTTTATGGAGGAAATGGTTTGTAGTTACTCTCCTATGTAATAAGTTATTTTAGCAAAGGTCTTTGTTTTGAACTAATTGTGTCCTAGTTGATTATAAAAGGTAAGTGCACCTGTGGGGGTTTCATGAGCTAAATACAAATTCACAGAATACCTTTGAACTCAGGGATTCTACCTTGTTATTCAACCTGTCCTCTGTGAGTCTGAGTTAAGGGATAGCTATAGAAGGGATACTACCACAAAATGTAAACAAAGTAAACACACAGTTATGTGTGTGTTGGAGATGGGGACGTAGTAGTCACTTAAGGAGATCAAGAAGGGCCTCATGTAAGGGGCGTGCAGGTGGCACAGTGAGTAAGAGCACCAGCCCCATAGTCGGGATGACCTGGGATCAATTCCAGGCTCAGATACTTAGCAACACACCCAGAAATAACTGGCCATGTAGCCTTGAGCAAGTTACTTAACCCCAATTGCTTAAAAAAAAAAGGGCCTCATGTATGAGGTGGCATTTGTGCTGAGCTTTGAAGGGAACTAAGGGATCCAAGAAGATGATGTTAAAAAGGATTATTATGACATTCAAGTATTCCCAAGAGTTATTTTCCTGACATTGTAGGCATGGGGTACAGCCTGTAAGCCTAAGACATAAAGGGAGCAAAAGCAAACAAGATTTGGAGAACAAGAGGAAGAGAAAAGGAAAGAGATGAAAAATAACAGGTAAATATGATGATGAGGAAGAGAATGTCTTAAGAAATCTTCCCAGGTGCCTACATGGTTACTGATTTCTTTTGAGAATAAAAACAACATCATTACTTCCTTCAGAGTGGGTGTCATTTAATATAAAATTGAATGCTAACCCTCTGAACTATGAGTAGCAAAAGAGTGTAAATGGAGCCTTAATTAAGTCTTGGGACTACCTTAGTCTTATAACAGGATTTGGTCTAAGAGGGAAGTCATCCTACAGTGAAACAGATCCAAATGCATGTACATATTCATGTCTTGGCAAGTTATAAACATTATACATCGTAAAATGAAGTAATAGAAGTGGGGGGGGGTCTTTAAGTTGCCTTCCAGCTCTTGCATCCCTATGGTTCAGTGATTCTCTGATTCATGTTTTTTGAAGGCTAGATCCAGGTCAGGATTAAAGATTTGCAAATCTGTTTTTTGATTCTTGTAACACAAAGGAAATATTTCAGGAATGATTTTAGGCATAAAAATTGCATTTTCTATGCTCCTACTACTTAATAGTGGCCAAGGAGCTTATTTTTCATAGTTCAGAGAGAAATAATTTGCCCTTAGGTTAAGACCAATCCATAGACATTTCATGTCTTGGGTTATTTTGTTAGAAAAGCACAAGAGCAATACTTAAGCAGTGAGGTTTATAGGATGACCTTTGGGGCTTCTACTGTGGTAGGAAGTTTATGGAGCATGAAAACTACTTCATGGCATACATGAAATCTCATTTTCTCTTAGTGAATAGAAAATTTGTAAGAGTCCTGCAAAGGAATCCTTTAGTTGCCAGGTCCCTATTGGGGATAACTTTACCCCTAGACATATAGGGCAGGGATTTCCTAAGGTATAGATTTCCCTATTGCTACCTCTTACCCAGCCTGCCATGATCTTACTATGCCTATGGTCTCAATGATCATTTCCATACAGATGACTCCCAAATGTATACATCTAAAATGTTAAAAGGATAAGGATGATTTTTTAAAAAGGCAACATATACTGTTAGTCACTTGAAAAAATCCTCAATCTAATTATTCATCAAAGAGATATAAATGAAAAAAAAATTTGAGGTATCCCCTCACACAAATCAAATGACTGAAAATAATTTAAAACAAGGAAACTCATTTATAGCTGAGGAGTTACAAATTTGGAATATTTTGTAGGGCTCAGAAATTACATAGAAAATCTATAAAAATAATCATGCTCTTTGACCTGATAATGCCATTGTTAGGGCTTTTCTTTGAAAGTGTTGTCAAAACAAACAAACAAAAAAAAAGAGTTATCTGTGCTAAAGACTAGAGATACTGTCAAAATGAGGCACATTTGACCTCATAACATGTAAAATCTAGTACTAAGGCCTCATTTGTTTGGTAAAAAAAATTAAATTAAGAAAAAATTAAGAATTAATGTCAGATCAGTGTCAGGGTCTACTTTGGATCAAATATCTAATCTAACTCCATTAAATAGAAGACTATTGATATCTGAAGTGATAGAGGATTTATGGTGGGTCAAAGTGGAAATGTTTTATTTTTTAATTTAATTAAGACAGGTATCTTTTTGTTTACCACTGACAAGACTGAAAGAGAAACAGTTCTGTTGAAATGCAATTATCAAAATATTAATTAAAAAAACAGTAACAAGAATCTTACAGGCTTCAACCCTTGCTACAAAACATGTTGGAAGTTGCTTAGGTCAGGGACTATTCTGATTAAGTAGAGGGAGCTTTGCCTATCTGTACCTATTTCCAAGCATAAATGCTTATATATTATTAAATTGCCTCTGACAGATTTTGGCTAAAATGTAGAATATGGATTGTTTTCTTTCACAAGTATCACTGAGATTTGGTGGGATAAAAATCAATGACTGAAATGTAACTCTAGGTGGAGATGCCTTATTAAACAGAAGCAGATAGTTTAAAGGGGAGAGTTGGGGTAGTATTGTATATTAAGAAGTTATATTTGTAAGGAGAAATTCAGACACCAGAATAAGGAAATATTGCTGAAAGTATTTGGGTGAAGATCAGTGGAAGGAGAAAGAGAGGTGACTTTGTCATTGTGATATATTGCAGATCCCCTAGGGAAAAAAAAAAGAAATTGATGAGAAATTTAGGAAACAGATCACAAGCCTCACTTGGAGGCATGATATAGCAATGATAGGAGACTTCAGTTATCCAGATATCTGGTTAAGCTCTTCCTTTGTCAACTGTAGAACAGCTAAGAGCTTATTCAGATTTCCTCTCCTTTGTATTTGAAGGACTTACCACTTTTTACACTACTCATGTGTAAAATGTGTTGTTTATGAATTGAATTTTTAAATCTAACCATTATGTATCTTAGGTTTTATAGCCTTGGTTTCTCCCCTGCCTCTCTTCCCCACCCCCCCCCCCCCCATTCCCCCCACCTCCCAGAGACTCAATGCATTCTTTAAAATGGTATTGTTTTTCTATGTTTGGAAGTTCTGTATAGTTATCTTGTATTATTTCTTGCATTATTGTGCTCAGGTTTTTTTGATTTGTCATATTCTTTTGGGAGATCTAAAATCCTTAGGTTGTCTCTATTAGTCTTGTTTTCAATAGCAATATGTTTTGCTTGAATAGAGAGCACATTTTCTTTTAATGTTATTGTTTTTTCTTTTTTTTCTTCTATGTTATCCTTCACTTCTGTGTAGTTGCCTTCCTTGTTAACCCTCTCTTTTGTTTCTTTGATGAGACTTGCCATTGAAGATACAAGTTTTAAAAAATTTTTTATTCTGCCAATTATTTCTGATGTGCAAGTCATAAATTCTGTGCTCATAATTTCATCTCTCTTTTAAACCACTCAGGAACAGTGTGTTGTCCTTCCATGTTCTCCTCAAATTTCATAGGGTCCTCTGTCTTATCAAGTGCTGAGTCATTTCCTTTGTTTTGCAGTATTTTTTCACAGATGTCTGGACTCATTTACTATATTTAGAGGTCACATTTCTTTCTGCTGTTAATATTTTCCCTGTTTATTTGTTTGCTTATTCTTGATGTCTTTGTATTTTGTTTCTCTTGAGATCTTTAGTTAATTTTGGTCTCATTTTTCCTTATTTTCCCATATTGCTCACTTTCTTTTTTTTTTTTTTAAAGCAATCAGGGTTAAGTAACTTGCTCAAGGTTACATGGCCAGTTATTTCTGGGTGTGGTGCTAAGTATCTGAGCCCAGATTTGATCCCCAGGTCATCCCGACACTGGAGCCAGAGCTCTTACTTGCTGAGCCACCTGGCCACCCCTATTGCTCACTTTCTGATTCCCTCCCCTCTGATAGTGGTTTTCCCAGAGGTTGGATCTCAAAGTGTCTCAGTATCCCCCCCACACTAAACAATTCATGCTTTATCATCCAAGATCTCTACCCTAAGTGACTTTTGGGGGGACAAAACTTGGAGAATGAGTTCTTTCCCTCATACTTGGTGTGGAGTACCACACACCCCTGCACAGTTTCCCCCTCACAGGTCCTTCAGTTCCTCAGTTTCCTGGCATGGAGTGCTACCATGCTAGTGTTATTGAAACCAGAATTGATTTCTGTCATTTTGATTCTGAGTCTTGGCCATTCTGGGAGGAGGGGGGAGGGCTTTTTTCAAACCCAGACATGTGTCCTTCCCCCTTTCTATTACTCCACTCACCTGCAGAGATTTTTTTTGGTACTGCAGCATACTGCCTGGGGCCTAACTGTCATGGCCTCAGTAAATTTCTCTAGTTTGGAGCTTGGATTTTTAGGGCACTAGAAAGAGGAGGACGAGGAAGACAAAATTGCATTTTGTTGCAAGCCTAGGATTAGGCTGGTGCTCCATTGCTACTGGTCATGAAGTGGGTAGGAGGAAAGGAATGCCAAGTGAGCTCAAGGTAGGTGTTGGTTTATTGTTGTTTTTGTTGTTGAACTTCTTTCAGGGTCCTGTTGCCATACATCATGGAGATAGTTGAAGTTGTTTTATCTTTGGCACATAATTGTTGTGTTGGAGAGGCTTGGAGAGGTCATAAGCATCTGGGAAAATATTCCATCCTTCATCTTCTTGGTTATGTGATCCAGAAGTCAGCTAGTAACTTCTTGAATTGCCATAATTTCATCCTTCAAAGGGCAGAACAAGACAAATTCTATTACAGATCTGATTCTCACTCATAGCGAGGACTAGCTTGTGGAAGTGAAAATGAGGCAACCTATCCATTCCCTTCTAGAGTTTGTGATGGAGGAGAGAAAGTCAGGTATAGTCTGGCATGTACCTTACATCATGAAAAAGCAGATTTCAAATGGTTCAAAGGAAGGATCAGTAAGATTCTATGGACTGGTATTCTATAGGGGAACTCAACCCAGTTTGGGTGGGATATGATCAGGAGTAAAATTCTGAAGACACAGAGGTAACCAATTCCAATGAGGAGGGAAAAGTAGGATTTATCTAAAGATTGCTGTGGAAGTGTGGGAAACTCATCAATGACTCCGATTTTAAGATAGGTACAGAAGATGAAATAAATCTAGGTAACAGATGATGACTATAAGAGCATGGCACAGTTTTATAGAAGGAGTTCATAATTCATTCATTAAAATTCATAACGAGCTGAGGCTAATGATGGAAGCTAAGGGCAACAAAAAGATCTTTTCTGAAAAAAATATTGGGAGAAAAGGAAAGATCAAAGGAAGAATAGGAATTCTTGGGATAGATGGGATGATGAAAACTGACAACAGAGAAAAGGTAGAACTTCTCATTTCTTCTTGAATTCAGCTTTCTCTGCAAAGGAGGAAGGTTTTTGCATTAGAAATGACAGAACAGAAGTGTTTAACAGGAAACAGATATTCAAGATAAGTAAGGGGATAGGAAATGGCACCTGACTACTCTTAATAAATTCAAATCACATGACTCATATGAGCGGTGTCCACAGTTACTGGAAAGAGAGATGCTGCTTTTGCTTTCAGCAAAAGAGAGATGTCATGATCACTATTAGTAACATTTGAAAAACTGTGGGAAAAAGGGGAGAGGTACTAAAGATCAGGGAAAGGCATATGTCCCAATTTTGAAAAAGGAGAAGAAAACATGGTCTGCAAACTATCGACTGGTGAGTTTGACTTTGATTCTTGGGAAGATCTAGAAGATAAGACAATAGCACAATTAAATGGATTTGATGATCTCAATAGGCTAGAGCTTTAGGTTAAATCTAATGTGAGAAAACTCAATAGGGATAAATGTAAAATCTTGCATTTTGATATAAAAAAACCAACCTCAATTATATACAGTGGTGAGGCATGTTTAGATAGCATTTGTTCTCAAAATGAATGGGGAATTTTGGTGGACTGAAAACTCATATGAGTCAGCAGTGTGATGTTGTAGCCAAAAATCTCATGTCATCTTGGGCTGCATTAAGAGAGGTCTAATCCAGGAAGAAAGGGATGATATTCCTATGGTACTTTGCCCTCATCAGACCTTTTATGGAATATTATATTTAGTTCTGAGGACCATGATTTAAGAACACTCATAAGATGGAGAGTGTCCAGAGGAAGCAGTCAAGTAGGTAAAAAGTCTTGAGCCCAAGGCAAGAGAATCAGTTGAAAGAGCTGGCCATGCTTAATTTGAAAGAAAAAACAAGACTCATGGGGACAGATAGCTGTCTTCAAGTATCTGAAGGGCTCATATGTGGATGACAGATTAGATTTGATCTATTTGGCCCCAGAGGACAGAATCAGGAGTTCCAGGTAGAAATTACAATGAATTCAGTTTAGACTTGATGTCAGGAAAAATTAAATTGAACAATTAGCGTTGTCCATAAGTGGAATAGACTGCCTTGAGAAGTGTTTTATATATATAGGTACATTAATTAATGAGCTCTAAGTCCCTACCTCAGTTTATAATAACTAGAGAAACCTCTTTTGCCATAAGTTTTCTTGCCTCTCTCAGGCTCAAATCCCAGTCTCATAGGCTCAGAGAAACATCAATTTTACTGCCTATATGATTTATTAATAGCAACAAATAAAGCTAAAACAGAAATTAATATTTCAACAATGTGTTGGCTGTGAGAAAGGTCAGATCCAGAATTATATCAAACTATCTGAGGTAATCACTGACTCCTTTAAAACACTGGAACCACAGTTCAACAATTCAGTTCTCTCAGGGTGGTTCTTTAAGTTTTTCAGGACATTTTGGTAAAATATTTTCTCCACAGAATAAGAGTTAAACTCACTTCTCTCAGAATATCTCACCAGACTCTCTCAAAGATGACAGTTCACTTTTGCTATCTCTTACAGACTCTTCATTCATGACAATTAAATTTTGGAGTATCATCAGGAAAGAATTTATGTTAATCTCTTTTCATTGCTTCTTTTATTTTCATCCCTCCAATGATGATAATAAATTGTCATTCCCCGTAAATCCCATTCCTTTTCCTTTAAAGGTATAGTGACAATATCCAAGGTCTCCATTAAAGGGATTTTTAATCTAGGGTTACATGTGCAACCAGCATCAGTGTCTGGAACATACTTTGTGATTGGTAGAAGCTTGTTGATTAAATAATATAATGCTATGAAGACTGATTATGGGAAATGTAAAGAGATTTGGAAAGATCTTTATGAAATTATACAAAGTTAAAAAAAAAAAAGAACCAGAAGAAGAAATTTGCATAGCATGATCATAAAAAAATAAAGTGAATAAGAATAAATGGACAAAGAATCCTAATCAGGAATTTAGGCAAGACATTAGACTATTCTTTTTTTTTCTTAAGCAATTGGGGTTAAGTAACTTGCCCAAGGTTACATGGCTAGTTTTTTTGTGTGGGTGTTAAGTATCCAAGGCCTGAACCGATCCCCGGTCCTCCCGACTCCGGGCTGGCTCTCTTACTGACATTAGACTATTCTAATCCTCAGTTTCCTCATCCATAAAACTAAGAGGTTGTACTAGATGATATCTATAGTTTCTTCTAACTTTAAATCTTTGGTCCTATAACTTGGAGAGATTAAAAATTGTTTTGAGGTATGCTAGTGAACACTACACCCACTTTCTTGCTGGAAGTGTGAATAAACACCTTTTTCTGCAAAAAAAAATTTTGTTTTGATATTTAACATGTTAAAATGTATTAATTTAAATGGAGATTGTCATTAAGCAAGTTTAATTTGGTGGCATCAATCTAAAATTAAAAAAAAACCTCTTTGACTGGTTTTATTGGTATTTATTCTGGTAAGAAAGTATTATTTTAAAATTATTTTAATTTATTTTTTAAAATAAGATTTTATTTTTTCCTCAGTTACATGTGAAGTCAATTTTAACATTAATTTTAAACAAATTTTGAGTTCCAAGTTCTTTCTGTCCCTCCTTCAGCTCCCCCCTCTCTGAGACAGTAAACAATTTGATATAGGTTATACGTGTTCAGTTATGCAACACATATTACCATATTAGTCATATTTTGAAAGAAGATAATAGACCCAAATAAAAAAATGAAAAAATATAGAAAGTGAAAAATAGTATGCTTTGATCTTCATTCATATTCCATCAATTCTTTCTCTGGGGGTGGGTATCATTTTTCATCACGAATCCTTTGGAATTGTTTTGGGTCACTGTATTGGTTTTTTTTTTAAGCAATCGGGGTTAAGTAACTTGCTCAAGGTTACACAGCCAGTTATTTCTGGGTGTGGTGCCAAGTATCTGAGCCCAGATTTGATCCCCAGGTCATCCCGGCACTGGAGCTGGTGCTCTTACTTGCTGAGCCACCTGGCTGCCCCACACTGTATTGTTTTTGAGAAATAGCTAAGTCATTCACAATTAATTATCGTATAGTGTTGTTGTTACTGTGTATGAGGTTCTCCTGGTTTTGCTCACTCCACTTTGCATCAGTTCATGCCAATCTTTTCAGGTTTTTCTGAAAGCATCCTGCTCATCATTTCTTATAGCACAGTAATATTCCATCATAATAATATACCACGACTTATTCAGCTATTGTCCAATTGATGGACATGCCTTCAATTTCCAATTCTTTACCACCACAAAAAGAGCTGCCATAAATATTTTTGAACAATAGGTCCTTTCACCCTTCCACCCTTTGTCTAATGTCTTAGGGATACAGTTCTAGTAGTGATATTGCTGGATGAAAGCAAATGCACAGTTTGACTGTCTTTTGGATATAGTCTGAATTGCTCTCCAGAATGGTTGAATCCATTCACAATTCCACCAAAGAGCAATAGTGTCCCAATTTTTCCACATCTTCTCCAATATTTTTTATTTTCCTTTTCTGTCATATTAGCCAGTCTGATAGGTGTGAGGTGGTACCTCATAGTTTTAATTTGCATTTCTCTAATCAATAGTGATTTCGAGCATTTTTTTCATAATTATAGCTTCGATTTCTTCATTTGAAAACTCCCTGTTCATATCCTTTGACCATTTATTGATTGAGAAATGATTTGTATTCTTATAAAGTTGAATCAGTTCTGTATATAATTGAGAAATAAGGACTATATCTGAGACACTTGATGTAAAAATTGTTTCCTTGCTTTCTGCTTTCCATCTAATCTTGGTTGCATAGGTTTTATTTATGCAAAACCTTTTTAATTTGATGTTATAAAAATTATCCAGTTTACATATAGTAATGCTCTCTATTTCTTGTTTGGTCATAAATTCTTCCCTCCTCCATAGATCTGACAGATTACCTATTCCTTGCTCTCTTGATTTGCTTGTGGTATCACCCTTTATGTATAAATCATGTACCCATTTTGATCTTATCTTGGTATACAGTGTAAGATACTGGTCTATACCTAGTTTCTGAATTTCTGGTTTTTTTTTTTGTTTTCCTGGCAGTTTTTGTCAAAAAGTGAGCTCTTGTTCCAAAAACTGGGGTCTTTGTTTTTGTAAAAAAACTAGATTATTATGGTCATTTACTACTGAGTATTGTGTGCCCAGTCTATTCCACTGATCCACCACTCCATTTCTTAGCCAGTACCAGATAGTTTTGATGATTACTGCTTTATAATACAGTTTGAAATGTGGTAGAGCTAGGCCACCTTCCTTCACATTTGTTTTCATTAATTCCCTTGATAGTCTTGACCTTTTGTTCTTCCAGATGAATTTTGTTATGATTTTTTCCTATCTCTTTAAAATAATTTTTGGTAGCTAGATTGGCATGACACTGAAGAATTAAATTAATTTAGTTAGAATTGTCATTTTTATTATATTGACTTAGCCTGCCCATGAGCAATTAATATTTTTCCAGTTGTTTAGATCTGACTTTATCAGTGTGAAAAGTATTTTTTAATTGTATTCATATAGTTTCTGGGTTTGTCCTGGCAGGTAAACTCCCAAGCATTTTATAATGTCTACAAGGATTTTTTCTTTCTATTTCTTGCTGCTGGACTTTGTAGGTAATATGTAGAAATGCTGATGATTTATTTGGGTTCATTTTATATCCTACAATTTTACTAAAGTTGTTAATTATTTCAACTAGGTTTTAGTTGATTCTCTATGATCATATCGTTAGCAAAGAGTGATAGTTTTTTTTCTCATTGTTCTAATTCCTTTACCTTCTTTTTCTTGTCTTACTGCTATAGCTAACATCTCTAGTACAATATTGAATAATAGTGGTGATAATGGGATTAATTTTAAAAATGAAACATTGAATTTTAAAAAATATATATATGTCACCCTAATTTTTCTCCTGAACACTAGTCCTACATGCCCATTTCTGAACAATTCTACCTGGTTGTCCCTCAGACAACTTCCCTCAGACTTAGTGTAACCAAATAAAAATTCATTCCCCCTCCTTCCCCCAAATCTATCTCTCTTCAAACTTTGCCATTTCCGCCCCCCCCCAAATGCTTTATTAATTTCTGATTTATATCATTTTGGCCAGATTTTGAGTTACAAATTTTCTCCCCGTTTTTTCCTTACCCACCGCCCCAAAATAGCAGTCCCACAGGATATCCCCTCCTCCAATCTGTTCTCTCCCATATTTTCTCCATACCCCTTTTGACTTTTCCAGTGGATCTCTATGCCCCAGTGCCTGTATATCTTATTTCCCAATTACATGTAAAATAGTATTAATAATAGTATATATATACATATATATATATATATATATATCTGAGTATTTGATTTTAAAACTTTGAATTCCAGATTAATTTCCTTCCTCCCTTGTCACCCACCCTTACTGGGAAGATAAGCAGTTTAGTATAGGTTCTACATGTGTGGCTAATGCAAAACAATAACAGAGTAGATATAGTGTAAAACACTGACTATATTTCCCTCCCTCCCATCCCACCTCCCACTTGTTCTATTCTCTACTTTGATCCCGTCCCTTTTCAAAAGTGGGTGCTCCCAACTTCCCTCCCCCCCAGCCTGCCCTCCCTTCCATCATCACCTCCTCATCCCCTTCCCCCCCTACTCTCCTGGAGGGTGAGATACCGTATTTAATGTGTATTTCATTCCCTCCTCAAGCCAAATTCAATGGGTATAAGGTTGACCTATTTCCTTTTGCCTTCCTGTTCTTCCCCTCCATTATAACCATTTTCCTTTGCCTCTTCTATATGAGATAGTTTACCCCATTCTGTCTCTCCCCATCTCCTCTCATTATATTTCTCTCTCACCTCTTAATTTCACTTTTTAAGTATCATCCCTTCCTGTTAAATTGGTCCTGTGCCCTCTATCTATGTATACCTGTAAACATATATACACACATTCACATATGTATTCATATGCCCATATACCTTCATATATAGACATATATATGTCTCTCTCTCCATACACACACACACACACACACATATATATATATTTCTATTCCCTTCAACTACTGAGAAAAGTTTCATAAGTTACAATTATTATTTTTCCATGTAGCAACGTTAATAGTTCAACTTTGATAAGTTCCTTAAGATTTCTTTTCCCTGTTTACCTTCTCATGCTTCTTGTATCTGAATGTCAAATTTTCTATTCAACTCTGGTTTTTTCAGCAAGAAGACTTGAAAGTCCTCTATTCCACTGAATGACCATATTTCCCCCTGAAACATGATACTCAGTTTTGCTGGGTAGTGACTCTTGGTTTTAATCCCAGCTCCTTTGCCCTCCGGAATATCATATTCCAAGCCCTTCAATCCCTCAGTGTAGAAGCTGTCAGATCCTGGGTCATCCTGAATGTGTTTCCACAATATTCAAATTGTTTCTTCCTGGCTGCTTGTAATATTCTCCCCTTAATCTGGGAATTTTGGAACCTGGCTATAATATTCCTAGGAGTTTTCTTTTTGGGATCTTTTTCAGCAGGTGATCGGTGGATTCTTTCAACCTCTATTTTGGCCTCTGGTTCTAAAACATCAGGGCAGCTTTCTTTGAGAACTTCCTGGAGGATGATTTCTAGGTTCTTACTTTGATCATGGCTTTCAGGTAGTCCAATAATTTTTAAATTATCTCTCGTGGATCTATTTTCCAGGTCAGTGGTTTTTCCCATGAGATATTTCACATTGCCTTCTATTATTTCATTTGTTTGGATCTGTTTAATAGCAGCTTGATTTCTCATAAAGTCACTAGCTTCCATTTGCTCCAATCTAATTCTGAAGCAATGATTCTCCTCAGTGAGCTTTTGAGATTCTTTTTCCATCTGGCAAATTCAACTTTTTAAGGCATTCTTCTCCTCATTGCCTTTTTGAGCCTCTTTTGCTATTTGAGTTAGTTTATTTTTTAAGGTAGTATTTTCCTCAGTCAGGCCGTTGACTCTCGTTTCGTAATTTTCTTGCATTGTTCTCATTTCTCTTCCCAATTTTTCCTCAATTTCTCTTATCTGCTTCTTAAGGTCTTCTGTGGCCTGTAACCAGCTCGTATTTTCCTTTGAAGCTTTTGGTGCAGGAGTTCTGACTTCACTGTGTTCCTCCTGTTGCATGCTTTGCTCCTTTTTTCCCCAAAATAGGAGTTTAATGTTGGAATCTTCTGTCTGCTTTGTTTCCTTTTCCTGGTCATATCTCCCCTCAGTCACTTGACCCCTGGACTTTTTGCCACAGTAGGACTCTGTCACCAGACAGGGGAGCTTTCGTCCCAAACGCTACGGTTTTCTCAGCTGCCAGAGGTATTAGATGGGTGCCCTCTCTGAGGTCTCCACATGCTCTGGCAGGCTGGACACACACCTCAGGACCTCTACCCTAGACTGCAATCCAGATCCAAGCAGGTTAAAGCAAGAGCAATTACCCCTCAGACTGGTGCTTGGTCCCCCTACACTCTTCCTGCCAGGAGCCGAAGCTGCCACGTGGCACTGGCTGGCTGTGCCGGTATCTCAGTGGCTTCTTGCTCTAGGGCCAAAAGCCACGCATTCCCACTTACTGGGTCCCAAAGTCCAGACTGCACTGACCTCTCATTTTGTCCTTTGCATCTATGTGTTGAAAAATCCGGAAATGGCCACAGCTGCTGCTGATCTGGGGTCCTTCCAGCTGACTGCTGGTCAGGCCCTCTCTGGGGCTAAAGTCTTGGCCTGGGGCTGGGCTTGGCTCCCAGAGCACTGAGCTGGCCCATTCATGCCGGCCTTCCGGGCTGTCCTCAGCGGGAGGTTAGCTTCTCTGTCATTTTGTGGGTTCTGCAGCTCCAAAGTTTTTTTAGAGTTCCCTTTTACATGGATTGGGGAAGGTGGAAGCTGGAGCCCAGGAAAGGTCCTGCTTCTACTCAGCCATCTTGACTCCGCCCCTAACTTCCCCATTTCTATTGAGGGAACAACCATCCTCCTAATTATGCAGACTGGCAACCTGAGGGTCATTTTTGACTCTTTCCTTTCCCTTACTCATCATATCCAATCATTAACTAAATTTCATTGTTGCTGCCTGCAATACTTCTCTCACATCTTTCCATATCTGTGCTTCTTTACCCTATTTCAGGCCTTTGTCACCTCTTGAAACCTAGAATATAGCAATAGCATAGTAATTGGTCTCCCTGATTCCAGTTTTTCTTCTCCTCTCCAATTCATCTTATACATAGTTGCCAAATCAATAGTTAAAAAACATAAATCTGACCACATCACTCCATCCAATTAAAAAATCTTTAATAGCCCTCTATTGCTTCTAGGATAAAGTACAAACTCTTTAGACTGGAATAGGAGACCCACCATAATCTGGTTTTCACTTGCCTTTCTAGATTTACTTTATATTATTCTTATTCACATATTTTCCATTCCAATCTAAATAGCTTTCCAGTCTTTCTCCATATATAGCATTCTTTTTCCTATCTCTGGGCCTTTCCATTAGAGGATCAAAAAGTGAGCATCAAATGCATATATACACACACATACAAATATATACAAGTGTATACACACATACATGTGTATATGTGCATACAGACATACACACACTGTGCATGGCAGCTTTATAAAAATTTGACCATGTGCTAGGGCAAAAGTTCTTAAAGTGTTTTCCAAGGAGGTTATGGAGGTTCCTAAGATCCTTTCAAGGATCTGTGAAGTGAAAACTATTTTAATAATAATATTAAGATGTCATTTGCCTATTAAAATACTCCTCTATTTTCAAACTTCATATCTATTTGAGGCTAGATTTTCTTCATAAGCTTTAAAAATAATTTTTTAGAGCATAAAGGAATATTGAGGCAAAAAAAGATTGAGGGTCATTGAGCTATGTCATAAAAACATTATTAACAAATTCAGAAAATCAGAAATTTTAAACTATATTTTACTGATCAGGAAATAAAAAATATAATCAATAAGGGGCTTTTGAAGGAAAGAGTAAAACTTAATTGGAGACTAAATAAATTTGTCCTAAAGAATTAGTGAGTCAGGAAACAAATTATAGAAACAGAAGATAAAACATAAAATCATCAAAAAAAAAAAAACTGTAGGAGTAAAACCACATACTTAAAGTGGTCCATAGGGGAAATTTTGTATCTCTAAATATTTTTATCAATGTAAAAAAAAGAAAGAATAAATCAATGATTAAGGATGTAACTAAAAAAATTAAAACCAAAAAAGCAACCAGTTGAAAAACCCTAATTAAACACCAGAATAGAAATTTTAAAATTCAAAGAAGAGAGTAACAAAATTGAAAGCAACCCCCCCCCCCAGCTGAATTGACAAATCTACAAGTATTGTTTAGGGAAAAGAAAACCACCAACAAAATAGAAAAATCACAGTTGTTGTGATTATTTTTAAAGAGGAAAAACAAATCACCAGTACCAGAAATCAAAAAGGAGAATTTACAATTATAGAAAATATGAAAGAAATTATTTGTAACTATTTACCCAATTACATGCCAAGAAACTGTCAACTTAAATGAAATAGATTAATATTTGTAGGTATATAAACATCTTAGATGAACAGAACAAGAAATAGAGTATTTAAATAACAAAATCTCATTAAAAGTAATTGACTAAGCTATAAAGGAATGCATCAAAGAAAACACACTCCAGCACCACATAGTTATAACTAAATTCTATGAAACATTTAAAGAAAAATTAATTCTGGTATTTTATAAACTTTTTGCCAAAACAGAAAAAGTATCCTACTTAATTCCTTCTGTCACAGAAATATGGTCTTGATACCTAAACCAGGGAAAGACAAAGCAGAGAAAGAAAAATTTAAACCAATATCTCTGAAGAATATTGATACAAAAGTAATTTATTACTAAATTACTAGCAAAACATCAAATAAAATGTTAACTATGAGTATATAGAAATACATGAAAATATTATACGTGATGGATTTATACTAAGACTATAGGAGAGTTCAATAACAGGAAAGCTATAGGCATAATAGACCAAATTAATCACAAAACAGTAAGAATCACATGATATGTCAATACTTTCAGAAAAGTCCTAGCAAAGTATATCAACTACCACACAATTTAAAATATACCTATTTCTGTTAAAACACTAAAAATCATAGAGATAAATGTAACATTCCTTGATATGGTAAATAGTAACTCTTTAAGTAGCAAGTCTGCATCATTATTATGTTTACTATTACTATTATTGTTTTTATTTAGGTGATAAGCCAGACTATTTATTTTATTATTTAATTTAGATTTTGTTTGATCTAATCATCAGGCATTTATCTGTTTTCTCATCAACTTCCTATATCACCTGGAAAGTAAATAGAAAGCTTTTATAGCAAGTAAGCATAGTCAAGCAAAATCAATTCCCATATTGGCTATGTCCAAAAATGTATGTCTCATTCTGCATATTAGTTCATCACTTCTCTGTCAAGCGAGTAGTGTTCTTAATTATTGATTCTCTGGAATTATGATTGAACATTGTGTTAATCAGAATTCTTGTCTTTCAAAATTGTTCAGTTTTACAATGTTGATGTTATGATTCAGGATTTCCCAAACATTCATGGAGTATTTAAGCTTTAATAGCTTAAAACTGCCTTAAGAGTTTTGGGACACCCTGTCTAAATTGCTTTCCTAATTCTCAATTCACTGTGCATCAGTCCCTGAAAATCTTCCCAGGTTTCTCAGAAACCATTTCTTTCCTAATTTCTTAGAGCACCATAGTATTCTATTACATTCATATACCGTAATTTGTTCAGCCATTCCCCAATTGATGGGCAACCCCTCAGTTTCAAGTTCTTTGCATCTATCAAAAGAGCTGCTACAAATATTTTGTACATATAGAATCCTCCCTCTCTTTGATCTCCTTGGGTATTAACCTAGCAGTGGAATTGCTGGATCAAAGGGAATGTACTCACAATTTAGTAACTTTTGGGACGTAGTTACAAATTACTTTCTGGAATGATGATACCATTTTAAAGCCCCACCAATGGTACATCAGTATTCCCATTTTCCTGCCACCCTTTCATCATTTTGTCATTGTCCATTTTATCAACTTTGCCAATCTGATAGATGTGGTATTGAACTTCAAAGTTGCTTAAAGTTGCATTTTTCTAATTATTAATGATTTAGAGCAGAGTTGTCAAAATCACAGGAACCAGATGGAACTGGGAAATGTTTAAGAAAACAAATAAAAATGTAATACAACATAGATTATGTTAATTTGTGTTTTTCTAAGTCATCATGCCAGCTGCAGCTATGCCTTTCTATTTGAGTTTGATACTATAGATGTAGAACTTTTTTTTCATGCCAATATGCTAAAAATGATAATACACTTAAATCAATTTGTTTATTCAGTACCATACAAATCAAACTAAAGTAATTCTAAAGGGTTACTTTATGGAGTTCAAAAGAAATGAAAACAAAATTTACCTAGAAGATTAACAGATCAAGATTCTTAAGATCAATAATGAAAAAAAATGAGAAGAGTCCAAATAGTACTATATTTGAAGCTAGATTACAAAGCAGTAATCATCAAAAAAAATTGGTATTGACTGAAAAATAGAAAAGTATTTTAGGAGACTATATTAGATGCTCTATATTCAGAAATAATTGAACACAGTAGTTTATTTTTTATAAGAAGGGAATAATAATTTGTTATGTGATTGCTGTGTAACAGGAACTCTGCTAAGTGATTTACAAAGATTATTTCATTTGTTCCCCCAAAGATCCCAGTAACTGCAGTAAGGACTCACAATTCAACAAAAGACTTCCAAAAAACTGGAAAGCAGTATGGACAATTCCAAAGACTCAACTATGAAGTTAGTTGAAACAATGAATAATTTTAACAAAGTAGCAGTATATAAAGTAAATCCATATAAATCACCAGCATTCCTATATGTCACAAACAAAACTCTGCAAAAAGATATAGTAAAAAAGACTTCATCTAAAATAGCTCTAGACAGTGTAAAATACCTGGGAGTACACTTGCCAAAACAAGCCCAGAAACTATATAAGCAAAATTATTTTAAAAAATTTTTTATACAAATAAAATCAGATTTAAATAATTGGATAAATCTTAATTGTTCATGGGTAGGCAAGAATAATATAATAAAAATGACAATTTTACCCAAACAAATTTTGCCATCCCAATTAAATTACCAATTTTTTTATTAAATTAGAAAAAAATAATAACAAAATTCATTTGGAAAAACAAAAAGTCAAGAATATCAAAGGAAATAATGAAAAATATAAAGAAAGGAGATTTTGCAGTACCATATCTTAAATTATATAATAAGTCAGTAATTATCAAAATCATATGGTACTGTCTGAGAAATGGAAAGGTAGATCAATGGAATAGAGTAGACATACAACTTGCAACAGCAAATAAACACAATAACCTTGCATTTGACAAGTGTAAAAACTTGAAGAATTCATTATTTGGTAAAAAAAAAATTATTCAGGAAACTGGAAAGCAATATAGCAAAAACTGGGCAAGATAAGGTCAAAATATGACATAGATATAAAGAGAAATTTTATAAGAAAATTAGAACATGAAGCATATTACTTATCAGAATTATGGATAGGCAAAGAATTTATGAATAAATAAGCAATAGAAAGCAAAGTTAGGTGTAAAATGGACAATTTAGATTACCTTAAATTAAAAAGGTTTTATACAAATAAAACAAATGTAGCCAAGATCAGAAGAAAAGCAGAAAATTGGGGGGAAATTTTATAGACAAATTATCAAATAAAGGTCTCATGTCAAAAATACATAAAGAACTTTGTTAAATCTATGAGAATGAGTCATTTCCCAATTGATAAATCATCAAAGGACATGAACAGGCAATTTTCCCATGAAGAAATCAAAACAATTTATAATCACATGAAAAAGTGCTCTAAATCATTATTGATTGGAGAAATACCAATTAAAACAACCTTGAAATATCACTTTACACCTACCAGATTGGTTAAAATGAGTGAAAGGGAAAGTGACAAATGTTAGAGGGAATGTGAAGGCAATATGGGAGAAATTAAATTTAGACTAAGAATTGATACCATATACTACAATAAACTCCAAATGGATACATGATATATATAAAAAGTCACATCAAAGACATTATAGAATCAAGAAGAAAGATATCTTTTGAAAATATAGGTAGAGGAAGAGTTCATGATCAAAAGAAGGACAGAGTATCACAGATAATAAAATGGATAATTTTAATGATTTAAATGGGAAAAAGTTTCTTTACAAACAAAACTGATAAAGTTAAAATAAGAAAAAGAACAATTACCTTGAAAAACATAAGTTCTGAAATTTAAGATATAGAAGAAATGGATTCAAATGCAAAAAAGTAACTCATTTTCCAATAGGTAAATGTTTGTAAAAGGATATGAATAAGTTGTTTTAAAAAGATGTTCAAGATATCATCAAAGGCACCAAATCACTAATAATTAGAGAAATGAAAATTAAAGCAACCTTGAGGTTTCAACTTAAACTCAAATTACAATTGTTGGTGGCATTGAGGGAAAACAGATGCAGAAATGCACTGTTGGTCAAATTGTGAATTAGTAATTTTGGAAAGTAAAGGGAAACTATTTTCCCAAAGTCACTAAACTATGCATACTCTTTTATCCAGCCATAATGCTTCTAGACATATACCTCAAAGAGATCAAAGAAAGAGGGGAAGGACTTATATGTTAAAAAAAATTATAGCAATATTTCTTATTGTAGCAAAGAACTGGAAACTAAGGACATGTCCATTAACTAGGAAATAGATGAACATATGATTATATATGAGCAAGATGGAATATTGTTGCCTTTTAAGAGAAGATAACAATGATAGATTCAGGGAAAGCCGAGGAGATTCATGAATTGATACAGAGCTAAGTGAGCAGAACCAGAAATATAACTTACATACGATTGTTTTTTCTTAAACACCTTTGAAAGATTGAAGAACTCTGATCAATGCAGTGGCCAACTACTGTTCCAGAGGGCTGATGATGAATCACTTTGCTCCCCATCTGACAGAAAGTTGAAAGACTTGAGTGACATATTGAGTTACATACTTTCAGATATAGACAATGTGTGGGTTTTTTTATTATTGTTGTTGCATCACTAAGCCTTTTTGTTATAAGGGAAGGTTGCCTTTTTTTTTAATTGGGGGAGGAAATTGGGAAGGGATGTCAAAAAAGAGAAAGAAAGAAAGAAAAGAGGGACATTATAGCATTTTAAAAAATGCAAAGAGAAAATGAGAAGTTCAGAAGGAGACAGACAAGCAGGACTACTCTGAAATGAGCATGTTGGATATATTATATTCTTTTGAAAAGGCAAATCGTGTGAAACAGATTCATGGTCTCAGATGTAATCCTTTCTTCTTTTCTTTTGTTAATATAGAAATACTAACATTTTGATGATGTTTGTAAAATACAGAATAACAAAAAAAATATTTAAAAATGAAGGCTATCTCTCACAGAGAGACAGTTTGGTATGGTAGAAAAAAAATCACTACATTAGGAGATTGAAATCCTGAGTTCTGAGCCTTTATCCATTACTTTTAAGCCATGTAGCATTGGCAAAACTTCTTTTGAGCCTCAGTTTCCTCAACTGTGAAATGGGGTTTTTATGTACCCCCCCCCATAATTTGTATTGATCTCTCTGTCTCTTCCTTCTTTCTTTATTGTCCTGTCTTTGAATAGTCCCCATAAAGGACTGGCAGAAATAGGTTTCAATTACAGTGCTCAATAGATTAAAAAAAAACCTCAATAAATGTTTACTGATTAGTTGATTGATTGGTTTCAGGGAAGAAAGGACAGCAATTTCCACCTGTAGTTTTTGCAGTGTAAGAGCAATCAAACAGGTCAGCATACTGCCAGGGAGAATATGGGTTTAAAGATCAGTCTTCAGTTTCCAGGACACACTATTTTCATCATCTCAAAAGACTGCATTTGTCTCTCTGCTGCCTGCAGACAATGTGGGCCTGGTGAGGGGGGTGGAGATGAAGCTCAGGGTAGGAGCAGCTAGGTTGCAGTAGGAGGGGAGGGAACATAGAAATTGGGAACAGAAGTGGGCACATGAATAGTTCATCTCAGCTGTGTGTTCATTCAGATGCACACAGATTAAAATGTCCTTCCTTAGGTTTGTGCGTATATGTGAGAAAGCAAGAATATAAAGTTCTGCCTGTTTCATACTTAAAATATCTATGAGTTCAATTGTTAAGCATTTATTATGTGTAAATGAGCCATAAAATGGTCCTCCCCAAACCCTTAAAAAGCTAAATCAGTCATCAACATTGACTAAAAATGAAATTTCTTAAATTGGTTGTCTTTGAAGCTGTGGTGAATAGAGGTGACCAGGGTTTCCAATATTCGTGTACTTTTATTGTGCATAAAGGCAGTGTTGAATAGTGAACAGATCTGGATTTATAGTGACAGGACCTAGGTTTAGTTTTTAAGGCTGTTGTTTATCACTTGTGTTACCTTGGACAAGTCACTTAACCTCTCTCTTGGTCTCAGTTTTCTCATCTACAAAATAGTTCCTTTCCAATTCTCAGTCTATGATCCTAGTTTTCCAAAGACATATGAATTTTTGGACAATGATCTTACTTTTTTTCCTCTTGTTTCTGTGTGAAGAGGTCAGAGAAAGGGAAGGGGATGGATTACAAAAGGAAGTTATATGAATTAGTAATAATTTGTCTAAAAGTTACAGATTTGACTCCCTTTTACGGCTTTCTGCAATACAGAAATTAATATCTTCTCCCAAATAGTGCTACTTGTTACATTTCATTTCTTTGCTTTGGCTGCAGTCACAGAGCTTAGTTGGGAGAAGAAAAGTGAAGGCTGTGGAGTGGATAGGTGGAAGTGAGATCGCACTTGGTTATAGAGGGTAGTAAGGGGAAGGGCTAGGTTTCATGAAAATATGGTGACGCTGCTCTAACATTTCAATGCGTCTCTAAGACAGTGGTGTTAAACTCAAATAGAAACTGAAACCACTAATCCATAAATAAGGAAGAATTTGACCCACATATTGATTTAGGTTTAAAATATGATATTATCTATGCCTTATTTTACTTTTAACTATTTTGTTAAATATTTCCCAATTACATTTTCATTTGGTTTGGGCTCCCTTGACAATGCTGTGGGTCTTGCATGGCCCACAGGCTGCATGTTTGACACCTCTTCTCTAAGACACCTGCTAATAAGCTTTTCTGTGTATTAGTTTGACAATCTGGAAAAGCTAAATAGAGGTATAGAGATGGTAAGGACCTTAGGGATCATCAATAAATGCTTATTCATTGCTTAATGTGTGGCAGTCACTGTGTTAAGTACTGGTCCATGAAGAAAAAGCAGAAACAATCCTTCCTCTCAAGGAAGGTATTACATTTTAATTATCTAATCTAAGCCTGACCTGCACCATGAATACCTTGTTCAACCTTTTTGACCAGTGGTCTAGCTTCTATTTTAATATTTCCAGGGAGACAGAACTCAGAACTGTTTGCATGGCTGGACTGAAAGAGTAACTGTGAATGATTCAATGTCAAAGTGGCAGAATGTCTCCAGTGGACTATCCCAGAAATGCCTGTGCTGTTTAATATTTTTATCAATGATATGGTTGAAGGCATAGATTGTGTGCCCATGAAATCTGTAGATGATGCAAAGTTGAGAGGGGGAGCTAATATAGTAGATGACAAAGTCAAGATTCAAAAATATCTTATTGGGATATGATTGTATGGAGTGAATGGAATGGATTGAATAGAATGAGATAAAATTCAACAGAGATAACGGTAAATTCTTCTTCTTAGGTACAAATAAATCCTTAGTATAAATAAGATGGAGAAGACATGGGTAGGCAACAGCTATTCTAGGGGTATGCTAGAACCAATTGTTAAATTTTCAAAACCATTTCAAATCAGGGCTCTATATATTTTTTTGTTGATTGTCTAAACTTAAGAAAGTGCTAATGATGCTGATTAAACTTAGAAGCGTGTACATAAGAGGCAGCCAGATGGTTCAGCGAGTAAGAGCGCCAGCCCCGGTGTCAGGAGACCCAAGATCAGTTCTGGCCTCAGATACTTAGCACCCACACAAAATAACTGGCTGTGTAACCTTGAGCAAGTTACTTAACCCCAATTGCTTAAAAAAAAAAGAAGTGTGCACATATATATTTTCCCCCAAGAGAGCCCAGTTGTCAAACTCAATCATCTACCACTACGTTTCCACAATCTATCACTCTGTAAATATTGCTTGAACTCAGCAAGAGTTCAGTAATAGACTCAGGGGATGACATCATCACGAGACTGGAAGTCTGGTGACCGGAATAACAACAACAACAATAACAACAGGCATTTATATAGCATTTTAAGGTTTGCAAAGTGCCTTATATCCATATCTTATTTGAACCTCACAACACTCCTGATTTTAGTGAACTGAAAATGAGTTAAAAATGAAATTATGAATGAATTAAAAATGAACTCAATATGAGTCAACTGATGCAGCAGTTAAAAAAGTTAATGTGATTATAGGTGATATTAAGAAGGGCAGATTTGCCTGGAATAGAGGTGATAATCTCATAGTATTCTGCCCTTAGACTTCATTTGAAATACTGTATTCAGTTCTGAGTACCTATAGTTTAAGAAGTACATTGATAAGCTGTAGAGATATCAGGAAACACTTTCTAACAATTAGAACTGAGTAGATTAGTAGTGGGTGATGGCTTCCCCCTCCTTGGAGGTCTTCAAGCAGAGTCTGACTAACTACTGTACTTGTCAGTTATCTTATAAAAAAAAGATTTCTTTCTTGGATGGGATGGATTAGATAGACATTGAGGTTCCTTCCAATGCTTAAAACCAGTGATTCTCTGATTCTGTGACCTAATGAGGAAGCTATATTCTCTATGGAGAATTGGATTATCATTGGCTGGCTCTACTTATTTGGAAGTTTTTGCTTATATTTAGCTGAAATCCAGCTCCCTGTAATGTCACCCCCACCGATCCTGATTGTCTTTGGGAGCTTCAGAGGATAAATATAATCCTTCTTCCATGAGTCAGTCCTTCAAAGGGCTGATTACAGTGATTATGTTACTTTCCCCATTCTCCCCACAAATATTCTCAGTTCTTTAAGTGCTCTTCCTATCACATGCTTTTGAGTACTTTCAATCCAATCCAGTTGCTGTCCTCTTGGGGGTGACTGGTAGTAATCTAGGTATTTTAGAGAATCTGGAAATAATACTAGCAACAACAAAAGTAATAATGGATAGTTCTATAGTTCATGAAAGCTCATAAAAAGTTTTATGCATTTTAACTCAACTGAACTTCACAACTACACTACAGATACTATTAGTCCGATTTTATAGATGAGGAACCTGAGGCTCAGAGGAGTTCATAGGAAACCCTTTGTAGCCAGAAAGAGTGTTTACTACATCTTCTCCTGTCTGAAAGTTAAAATGAAGCTCAATAGTTTATTTTTTCCTTATAGCTTCTCCATGAGGAGGGAAGGGAAATATATCACAGTTCCCACTTTAAAGACAGGGAGACAATGATGATTAGTAAGTTGTCCCATGTCAAAAAAATCCAGATGAATACATTCACAGTAATTTGCTTTTATTTTATTTTTTTAAGCAATTGGGGTTAAGACTTGCTCAAGGTTACATGGCCAGGTGTTTCTGGGTGGGTGCTAAGTGTCTGAGCCCGGACTCGATCCCAGGTCATCCCGACTCTGGGGCTGATGCTCATACTCACTGTGCTACCTGGCCGCCCCAATTTGCTTTTATTAACCAACAAAAAGAAACTTCTCTGCTCTAGAGGCTTCATTAGGGCTAGTTCTTGTATAAATTTCTTCCATTTAAAGAAAAGCTGATAATATCCAGATCCACGACCATCATGTGACTTTGTTGAGTAACAAACACTATATCACATTTTGCTTTATTTGAAAGAGTATAAATTTTAAAATCAGTTAATGCCACTTTTATACACTTGAGACCTGTGTGTAGCTTTCAAAGAATTAGCTCTAATCTTACCCATCTAGAGTATTTCTATGTTGTATTTCCCATTTATTTTTGCCAAACATGGTACCCTTGTAAATACTCTCGCTACTCTTCCTTGTAACCTAATTCCTATATCTCTGCCACAATACCTATTAAAAAACAGGGCTCCCTCTAAGAGGTGCTACACTGAATGTATTAGCTTACACTTTACTTAGACATTTCTAGATAACCTTGAAAGGGCATCAGCTCTCCAGACCTCTTTAATGAATGTCATCAGAACCTGCAGATTAAGACCCTGACCAATGCTATAATAATAGAGTGGCTGGTTAGGAAGGTCTCCTGGATGATGATCCTCGGATCATAGGAATGATCTTATTTATGGACAATGTTCAGGTTCAGGTTTTCTGTAAGAATACACAGGATTTCATTATTCCAAACATTGCCTCGCTCTCAAGCATCTTTTCTCAATCTGAGCATAATTTCTTTCAGTTTTGATCAGGATGTGTGATGCATAAGTAATGGACTTCCCACTGCCATCTGGCAATCGCTGTGAGTTCTCAGCTCCCACTACAGCAGAAGGAGCATCACAAGCCAAATTTAAAAGTAAAAGTAGGCTAAAGGACAGTTGTACCTGTGGAAGTGATGACTGATTTAGCTTCATTAAATGATTTTTGAGAATAACAGGACCTCTCAGCTTTTTTTATCTCTATCTCTGTAACAATTCAGGCAGGGCCAGTTGTAATGGCATATGCTTCTAGCCTCTGATGTTGGGGAGGATGAGGCTTGTGGATCACTTGAGTTCAGGAGTTCTGAGTTGTAGTAGGGTTTGAGATGATTGGGAATCTGCTCTTAGTCTGGTACAGATATGTCGAACCTCCAGGAACTGAGGGGTACAAGGATACCTAATGATGGGCAAACCTGCCCAAGTTGGAAAAAACAGAGCAGGTTAAAGCTTCTGTGCAGTCAATCACTGGAAATGTAGTCTTTGAGTGGCCATCGCTCTTCTAGCCTGAGATAGGGACATTGGGGTAGGGAGACCCAGTCTCCACAAAACAAAACAAAAATACAGTTAAGATAGGGTCCAGATTATTTTAATGCTGTTCAAAAATCTATTAATCAATCTAATATACATTTATCAAGCATTTACTATACACTAGGCCCTGGGTAAAAACAAATGTAGTTTGTTAGAGCTTTAATTGCTTCTTTAATACGAACCATTCCATTGTCATCATTGTTTATAATACAATTAAATTAAACTAAAATGAGTAATTTTGAGGATTTCCCCATATCTAAAAATAATCTTATTCTTATATGTGTCAGTTCATCTGCCATCCTTATTCTTTTTGTTGCTCAAACTGAGAAAAGGGTTTAAACAATTATTTTGTCTTGTACATAGATATCATTGTTGTCATGTAACATTTGTAGAACATGTAGAATTATCAGTCAGGTCCTGGACCAAGGCCATAAGCAGAAATGTCTTAACACATATTTAGGAAGGTTTAGAATACCAAAAACTCAGTACAAGGAAATATGGAACTTACAACAAGACAGCAAAGAAAGCCAGCTTTGCTGAGAGGAGATACTAAAAAAAGTGAAGGGCAATCAGGGAAAATTATGGAAAGTCAGGTCTACTGGGCACCCATGTGGAATTGAATACTCATTGGGATCTTAGAAAGATGGGGTACCCTCTCCCTCACCAGCAAAGTCTGGTTGAATTTTATAGTGTTCTTGTCTTAGCCTAGCAGGAACAGACATTGGTGAAGGGAGAGAGAAGCCTGGACCTGGGGACTGGTTTTGATTCTTCATGTTAGCAGAGGGAAAGGAAGACTCCTGAGGAATTGATGGCTAGTTGATATTCAAACTTGCCTTCAGAGGGAAAAAAAGGACTTTGGGCCATTACTAATGGTCTTACTTTGACAAAGTGACTCAACTTACCTGTTAGGGCTTTGGAATTTCTCCATTTATTGGATCAGGGAAGCTACTGTATTCCTTATACTATGCTTGCTCCTCTATAAAGGAATCCTTTGTATTCTTTTGGGAAGGAGACAGCCCCTGAGAACACTGTCAGTCTTCATGTTGTCCCCTTTACCTCAGGATTCTTAATAATATGCAGAGTTCTTTCAGGAGGCAAATATTTTCTCTAAACTATGCTTTCTAAGTTCATATATAGCCAGTTCCCTATTTTCAGGATTATTCTTTTTTCAGGATCATGCTCTAATATGGAAGACCACAGAGGGTTAAGTTGGAACTTAACATAAGAAAGTTACTGACCATCTTGGTTTTCTTTAGCATAACTCATTAAAAAAAAGCAGTAGGGGCATGATGAATAAAAGGTGGGCCTTAGAGTCAGGGGTAGCTAACATTTATTGGTCCTTTAAGCTTTACAGAGCATTTTAGATTTCTAGCCATGATGGTTGCCAGAAGGGAGGCAGTTTGCCTAGCTCCTACATACCTGCTAGAGCAAAATTTGAAATTTGTAAAACCAAGATGGGCTGATCACCCTACAAAGGCAGAATAGGGGGTAGAACCTAGTCATTACACAAAACCTCAATTTAGGAAACAAAGTAGAGAGATGAAATTTGTACCAGACCAAAAAATAAGCAAGCTATACAATGAGAAACAGAGTAAGTAGTTTCTTCAACTCTAGAACTGACTAAAAAGTTAGCCACAAGTCCACGGGCAATGGGAGATGAATGGAAGGGAATAAGAATTTATACAGTGCCTACTATGTGCCAGGCATCATGCTTTACAAATATTATCTCATTTGATACTCACAACAACCCTGAGAGGTAGGTGCTGTTTTTTTTTATAGTTGAGGAAATTAAGGCAAAGATTAAGTGACTTACCCAGGGTCACACAGCTGGCAAATGTTTGAGGTCATATCTGAATTCAAGTCGTTCCAACACCAAACCCAGTACTCTACCCAATGTCCCACCTAGTTGTCTTTAGGAAAGAGGGCCATCAATAAGGCCAGTGTCAGTGCAGGTTATCCTTCCAAGATGACCAGAGATATGTGTAACCTATAAGGCTCTCTGTCTAGCAGCAACAAGAGTGAAGGACCCCAGAAGAAAGACCCAAGAAGGTTAGGAGTTCCAGAGTGGGGATTCTGAAAACCCCATAGCAACAACCAAAATTGGGATTATAGCATCAGTCTGTATACTCCATGCTCTGGTAGTACTGAGATCCCTAGCATTCTATTCTGAGGTATCAGAGAAGTCCTGGAGTTCTGAATTCAAAGATTTAGTGGGAACTAATCCCAGGACATAGAACCTAGGAAACCCAGAATAAAACCAAGATGGACTGATCACCCTATTCAAAGGCAGAGCAGGGGTTAGAACCTACCCATTACACAAAACTTCAATGTAAGAAACAAAGTAGAGAGATGAGTAAATCAAAGAAAACACCAACTAGTTTTAAAAAAATTATAGATATAGAAATTCCTCAAATGAAGTGAATAATTCCATAACAACTACAGTGACTCAAAAGAAAAAATGAATTTTCCGCAATGACTACATGAATACTTAAAAGAAATGAAACAAAAGTCCTTGAGGAAAGAATTAGAAAGAGAATAAGTAGTTTAGAAGAAAAAAGTGGTAAATCTTATGTTAGTAATGAACTCTGAAAACTAGAATGGACTATATAGAAATCATACAGAAACTCCATGAGACTGCAAAAAAAAAATAGAACAAAATAAAAAAGTTGAAAATATAGGAAAAAATGTAACATATCTGATGTTACAAGCAACTGACCTTGAAAACAGGTCAAGGAAAGCTAATTTAAGAATCAATCAGTTCCCTGACAGCTATGATTAAAGAATGCTTGGACACTATATTTCAAAATATCATAAAAGAAAACTACACAAATAGATTTCTATTAGAACCAGAAGTTGAAGTGAATATAGAAATAATCCAATGAACACCTCCTGAAAGAAATCCCAAGAGGAAAATTCTCAGAAATGTCATAGCTTCTACTCAGTTTCCACAGAAATGAGATATATTGAAGAATCCAGAAATAAGCAGTTCAAGTACCAAGAAACCACAGTCAGCATCATATAAACCCTGAGGTCATCTTAGGTAATTAAGAGACTATGGAATACCATATTCCAAAAGGCAAAAGTGATGTTTATAATCAAGAATTATTTACTTCTCAAAGCTGAGAAAAATCCTACAGGGAAAAAAAATGTATCTTTAATGGAATAGAGGACATTCAAACATTTCTGATGAAAAACTAGAGCTGAGTACAAACTTTGAAATACAAACACAAGGATACAAAGAAACCTAGAAAGGTAAATTTATTTGAGCAATTAGAAGAGGGGTGAATGACGATATGGTGCTAACATTTTAATGGAGGCATGGAGAAGAAACAGAGGTCCCCTTCAGAAATTTAATGCCTTCACAGCATATTGAGGGAGTTAAAGAAGAAAAAATTGGTCTGGGAATGGTTATATTGATTCTGTTCTGAGTGCTTGAAGAGGGGAAAGAGAAGGAGGATAAAAGGAGAAACACATTGGCATAAAAAGGAGGAAGAAGGAGATGAAACTTGGTATTTTTCATAAGAAAATGGAGGAAGGGTGGGGCAAGAGAGCATCCAATGGATTTCGCTCTTATCTAAAACATATAAGAAACAATTCTGTATTCGAAGCCAGAGGATCTGGGCTCAGATTCTGCCTCTTAACTGCCTGCATAATAGCAGTGTGGTAATTTGTCCCAGGATAATTTTTTATTTGAACTTCTTCAAAACAGACGAGAAAAATGAACTGAACAACAGCAATAATCATAGGGACATTTTATTATACGGCTTTAAGGTTTGTAAAGGTGGAGAGGAAAATTAGGAGGAGCTATTCTTAACCAGGAAGTTCCCATGATGCAAGACAGGAGACTTTGGTTAGAAGATTATAGGTATTTTTAGACTGAGTATTTTTGAGCAGTATTTTTAATTTGTTTTTTAGAAACTTGATGCACTGACTATAATGTTAGGTGTCATTCACAGTTACACACTTGCCCCATGCTCATGATCCTTCCTCCCCCTCAGGCACTCTCTTTCCAAGACAGTCTAAGAAATGCTCATTTCAGATGAGTGGTATCACACTGAACCTGTTAACCAGTCTCACATCTATGCTGGTATATATGCTATGTATTATGGAAAACGGTAACCTAGACCTAGACTCTAGCATACTATCTCCCCTGGGTTAGGGCACAGGGCACAATCAGGGTAGCAATCACCTTCATACTTTAATTCCTCTTCCATATACACTTACTAAATTAGTTTTCCTGTAGAATTATTGAATTACCTCCCCTGAACCCACTTTTTCAAAGCTCCTTTGATACTAATATTTAATTCCTCTTATTTCAAACTGAACTGTCATGGCACTCATGCCTCAAACACCAACTCAGCCTCCCTGATCATACATGTTAACTTTCAATTTATGTTCCTTTATTCACTATGCCCAGGCTTGCTTCTGATGGTCAACTCTAACCCAGAGAATATTTCCTCATGCTCTTAAATCAGGAGTACCTAAATAGTCCTGCAGCCTCCTGGGCACATATTTTCTTTCTTTTCCTTCACTATCAATAGAGAGCTTTAAGAATATAACAAGGATTCCATTTATAGGTAGCCTGAATCATTACTAGAATGGGGGCAATGGGAACTTTGACGCAAAGCACCATAATTTAGGGAATATTGACAGTATTTATATTCTTTCAACAAGTAGGAACAACTGAGTCGATGCTTGGTGTTGACTCTTTGAATATCATGCTTTCCCCAGGTTAAGCTCATTAGAAATTTTGTCATCATGCTTCAGCTTTGGTACTCAACACCTCTTTAGTACCCTCAATGCCTCTTCCCTCTGATTGGAGGGCTGAAGTGCAGAGCATAAAACTTCTCCCAAAGCCTCTCTTTATACAGGGCTTGGAGTTTCCAGCCATATCTTCATTTCCAACCAGCTGTACTGCATGGTTTCATCTCCAGAATATCATAACTCCACACAGGGTACCCTTCGTCTTCAACCTACCAGGCTGAAGGATGCCCAATGGAATTTCCCTATTCCTCTGTTGATCTTCCTTTTTCCTCTAACATAGACTTAAAAAACTCCTTGTTGTGCTTGGCATTCATCACCATCCTCACATCCTAATGAAATTTAGCATTTATGAAATTATTCTTTTTAAAAATTTATTTACTTTTAGTTTACAAAATTTATTTACTTTTAGTTTACAATATTCAATTCCACAATCTCTTAAATTTCAAAAATTTCCCCCTCCCTTTTCTCTCCCCTCTCCCCCGATAGCACCATGTAATCAAATATATGTAATCAAATAATACAAATACCTTCACGTTGAATGTTAGTCGTGTTGTAAAGGATTATAACCAACGGGATGAACAATGTGAAAGAAGGGATAAAACAAAACAAAACACAAATGAGAGAGAGCAAATAGTTTGCTTCAATCTGCAGACTCTGCAGTTCTTTCTCTGGATGTGGATATTCCTTTTCATCATGAGTCTTTTGTAGTTGTCTTCTAACCTTGTATTGCTGAGAGGAGTCCAGCCCACCTGATATTATTCTTATAGGATTATGGTAGAATTTTACATTTCTCCTCTCTTACCTGAGTTTGTTTCCATCTTCTAAATAGGCCTTTAAATATCTTCATTGCTTGATTAGTCCCCTGTATATCCACATCAGTCACTTTAGAAAACTCTCTCTTTTCTGCTTTGAGCACCCTTTGAACTTGTCTCCAGATTTAATGAATGAATGAATTTCTTTTTTTTTCTTAAGTCTCCAGATTTTTATTTGTGAGTGCCTTTTCATTTTCTTGACCAATATATTGTGGTCTACTTAAACAACATTCTAATTTTTTTTTTTTACTAATATAAACAGAGGGGGGAAATTTGAGAATTTCTCACTTTATTGTTTTTGTGCATTTTATGTTATGAGCATGAGAAATGCATCTTTTATCAGAGTTAAGTAACCTTCTTGGAATTTATGCTAGATTTAGAAGGATGACAAATAGACCCAGCTTCTATGTTTCATGTTGAAGAATGAAAGATGTCCAGTGTTTCTTAGAGACAGTGAATTTCTTTCTTTTACAAATAATTCATTCCAGGGCATGGAAGGCTTAAGGCACTCCTGGACACAGTTGTTGGAGAAGTAATACAAATGTATTGAGTAATAGGATCTTTTCTGGCTTTGAAGAGAACTTTCTGGCAGTGCTGTGTGTGTGTGTGTGTGTGTGTGTGTGTGTGTGTGTGTGTGTGGTGTTAATGTACATAAAGATACCTCAGGGTGGATTTTGGGACAATCTCAACTCAAAATTTATCAGAAAAAGAAGACTGGGTTAAAGCCAAAGTCTGTATACCTCCCAGTAGTGTCTTGGACCAGAGCTGCTTGCTATCATGGCTGTCTGTGGGAATACCCTTAGGAGAGAGCTAAGTACCCAGTTACAACCTTAATAGACCACAAAAGTTTAGTTTATGATGAGGAGGCCCGCATCTGATCTGAACATCCCACCTGGTGGGCATTATTATTTTCTCAGTTGTTTTTCTCTTTTCTCTGAATGATTCATGTACCTGAAACAAAGGGGAGAAAATCCTACTCTATGCACTATCACAATGCTTGGTACCTCATAAAGAAAAGTCTCACGCAGAGCTTTTGGTTGAGTCACGGGGATGTGCAGCACTGATTAGGAAGTGGGAACAGCTCTGGCTTTGATTTTTTCAGGGGTGGATGGATGTACCATACTACCATTAAGGAAAGGTCACACATGCTCCTTGTAACACCTTTTAAGTCAGTCAACAATCAACAAACATTTATTAGGCACTCATATGTGCCAAGCACTGTGCTAAGCGCTAGGCTTATGGAGAAAGGCAAAACCAGTTTGTGCTTTCAAGCACATCACAATCTAATAGGAGAGATGAAAAGTAGACAACTGAGTACAAATAAGACAAATATAGGATAAATTGGAGATCATCAGTGGAAGGAAGGTGCCACAGGATTCTTGTAGAAGGTGGAATTATTGGAGCACATTTAGGGGAGGTGAGCACCTCTGGCAGCCTGACAACACAGGATATTCAGCAGTATATCTGAGGCTACAACTGGTACCATATCACAAAGAGACTCTGGTGGAATTGAAATATACTCTTGCAGCTACTGGAAGTATCACTTGACTATGATATTGGTTGGGAATCGATTTTATAAATCTATGATCCTATGGGGGTAGAAGATTATGCAAATTTGTCACTTGTTCCCATTTCCCAAGAATGCATAAGTAGAATAGTATTTTCTAAAGGAGATCATTCACTTGCTTATAGATTGTCTTGTATAGGGACCCAAAGTTTATAACCAAGTTCTAGAAGAGACTTTGAAAGATCAGCTAATACTTATCATAGTCAACCACCCAGGCCAATGGACAGGCAAAACAGAATTTTAAATAGTATCTATGTTGTTACATTATACTCTCAGAGCAGTACCAAGTCTAGTTTTTGCTGATGGTAGAAGCTGCCAAAAATAATGTGGTACACTATGCCTTTTGAGCATCCTATGAAATCCATATGAATTTCCACATATATACCAGGCATTCCAAAATCTCAGCAAATGATGGCTTTTATGAACTGGTAACAACACCTGCAAGTCACTTTGCAAACAAAAGGTGGGCACAGGGACAGGAAAGGGAGAAGGAGGGCTGACATCCAATAGAGGTTCCATTATGGGAATCCAGACACCAAGTCTAGCTAGATCGCATGCATTTTGAAATATGCAAGCTTTTCCAGACTTTGATATTCAGACCTCTTTACCGTCACTCAGTGAATGAAGTTGGTGTCTTATGACCTAGGATTACCAAAAACCTAGAAAATTCACCTAGTCTTTTACATTTCATGTGTTGGCAACTACATAGAACTGCCAGTCCTGGGCCCAGTGTGGCTGGGTATTTAGCACTAAGAAAAACCCATAAATTGGCTGAAACCAGGCTGCGTTAAGTTTCCACTAATGGCTCTGTGTTTAGAATGGTGGCTTCTGTTGGTAAATAATTAGGCTAACTGAAACTGAGAAGAGTGGCTCAAACCCATTTAAATCTCCAGGATTGGGAAAGGCTTGGGCTACCTTGTAAGGTAGTGGTTCCTCCTTATTGGAGGCAGTGAAGAAAAGACTGAATGACCACTATTGAATATATTCTCGAAGGTGATCTGTTGGCCTAGTACATAGCAAGTATTTAATAAATAAGTGTTGGTTGATTAACTAGATGACTACTAAACTCCAACTCTGGTCCAACATCCAATTCTGAAATTCTGTGAATTCATGAGGGGAACAGTTGCATTGATTGGGGTTCCCAGAAAACTTTCTTGATGTGATTCTTCTCCCCATGAATGAAGGTGATTAGGAAAGTAATGTGGAAAAGATGTGATGTAATTGATCACTTGCCCTTCCTTTCTGCAACTGGACCTTCAGAACCTGTAGCTATAGAGTGACAGAGGTGAGGACAATTAATTATGGAACTGGGTCAGACTCAGGTGTGCAGTGGAGTTGGCATTGTAATTCTCTGGGGTACCTGAGTCTTTCCCTTCTGTCTGTATGCTTTAATAGTTGGCTGACCCTTCCATTGAGGTGGCCAAGAAAACATACGGCATGTGTGTCCCCTTCAGGGTGCCTAGTGTCCCTGTGGCCAGGCTGAACTGTGCCTGCCTTTTTCTTTTTCCTCTTGTGTCTTATATGTTCTACTATGCCTGGCACCTTCCCCAGTGGCTTACTTTCAGTTTTTGGGTACAGGTGGGCCTTTCTTTTTATCTCTAGCACTTAGCACAGTGCCTGGCTTGTAGTAAGCACTTAATAAATGTTTTCTGACTGGCTGTAAGATAAGGTAACTCAGAGATGGCTCTAGGCTTTTAAAAGGTTAGTGCAGGCTGTAGACCAGCTTAGGCAGTTTTGTCAGGAGCTATAGGACCTGACAGCCAAGCTGATGTTGCAAAAGAATCATCCAATTCACTTTATGGTAACATATTCCCTGTTCCGTACTGATTTTGGGGACCAGGGTCAGTAACCTCAGACTATTGACTCCTTCTTTTTGGTCTTTTTGGAGGGGGGAAGGCAGGGCAATTGGGGTTAAGTGACTTGCCCAAGGTCACGGAACTGGTAAGTGTTAAGTATCTAAGGCCATATTTGAACTCAGGTCCTCCTGACTCCAGGGCTGGTGCTTTATTCACTGTGCCACCTAGCTACCCCTCCTATTGACTCTTAAATGACCATAGTCCTTTCTTTAGTCTTTTTCTCTCTAAGGAAAACATCCTTGACATTTTAGGAATAGTGTAAACTCATACCTTTACAACATATTAGAATATGGTGTTTTTCATTATAGAATGTTTGGGCAGCTGCAAGATGAATGGAGCAGCACCTTTCATGTAAGAACAAAGTCTTCTCTATTGATTTCATCCCTTTAACTGGGGATGGGGGTATGAATTTAGTGGCTAAGGACCAAAAAGTGTCCTGAGAGGAAATCCCAGAGAAACAATCCAGGTAAAGATTGAATTGCAGCTATGAACACTGACTAAAAAATTTCCCTGAGAGGACTTCTGGGAAATGTAGTTTATAGGATAACGATGGAGTATTAATAAGGCAGAAGACAGACCTGAAGTGGTCGACGGTAGATTAAACTTGACAAATCTAAACACAAGACAGGAGGAAGTTATGGGACAAAGTCCACCAGAGAAACAAAGATAGAAATGTTATTCTGGTGCTGGAGTCCAGAGAAAGCAGCAAATCTAGCAGATAGGAGAATAGGTACAAATTCAAAGAGAGCAGGGCAGGGGAATCATGGCAACGAGAAGGGAGCAGGTACAGCTTTTGAGGGTTTACATTGTTTCCACCATTGTGGAGGTTCCCAATAGCTAGCATATTTAGGCAGGAGGTGCAGTGAAATCATTTGAACTTTCGTTCTGAAATTAGACAGTTTGAAGTCTACAAATATAGGATAACAAGAAGTGAGGGCAATAAAAGATGAAGCAGGCTGGGACTCAGGTGTGCAGCTGAGTAGGACAGAGCTCTGGTGGTCCATTCTGTCTGTGCATGTATGCTCTAATGGTTGGCTGATTCCATTAGTGAGGTGGCCAAGAGGACATATGGTAGGTGTGTCTCTCCCTCAGTGCCTACTGTGCCCGTGGCAAGGCCGATCTATGGCACTGGAGTCTGGGACAAAGTGGCACTATTGGGCCAGTCCACGCTGGCTCTGGGCTTTCAGGTCTGGCAGCAGATGTATGCCTGTTAAGTTCATTTGAGAGGACTCTCTTGTTAGGGTGCCTTTCACTCCCACGTGGTCCTGGCCATGAGCATGGGTGAGATGGGGGAGCTGGTTGTGCTCTTCCAGTGATTGAGGACCACGTCACTGAGATTGTGGGAAATGTTTGGGTCCCATACTAGGGAATAGGATCCAGCAGTCACGTTGTTGGTACTCTGCTGGGCTGGTCCAGAAGCTCCAAGCATCACTCAGAGATACATATAACTCTGCCAGATCCACACAGTCACTGGGTGGGAGGAGCTATCTTCCACGAGATAGTTAAATTGGGGCTAAGGGGAGATCTAAAAGCAGGCTCTTTGAGCATCTGATGTCATCTGCTAGTCTGGCAAAATAATCGAGCTGAGGGCTACTGTGTTGCAAGCTGTTCATGTCCATGGCCGGCTAGTCTCTCTGATGCACTGCCACCTGTTGGTCCTCCACGGGGTGCTGCCATCTGCTGGCGTCTCCACTGAACTAATCTTTTTGAACACTTTCTGAATGACTCTTGTTATGTGGCTTTGCTGTCTAAGGTAAGGCGCTCAGCTCTTTTATCAATAGCCTCAGAAGCATCTCAGGTTTGCTTTTTTTTTTAATTATTTATGAAAGACTACCAGCTATGTCTAGTCAGCCAACAATAATCAATTGATCAATGAAACAATCAATAAGCATTTATTAAGCCCCTGATAGTTGCAACACAGTGCTAGTTGCTGAGGATACAAGTAAAATAATGCAACATTCTCTTCTCACAGGAAGCTTACATTCTAATGGGGGAGACAAAATACATATATAAAACAGTATAAATAGAAAGATAATATGCACATATACACATATACATACATATATGTATATATTAGTATACAACTGCTATACATGTGTATGTAGACATATCTGTGTGTGTATGTGCAGTTAATTACACGGTAGTTATCCAAGACAATATCAAAGGACTCATGATAAAAAATGCTATCTACCTCCAGAGAAAGAACTGATGGAGCCTGAATGCAGATTTAAGTATACTATTTTTTATTTTCTGTATTTTTTCATGACTTGTTTCCCTTTGGGTCTGTGTCTTCTTTGACAACCTGACTAATATGGTAACTTGTTTTTGCATGATTGAGCACATATAACATATCAAATTGCTTACTGTCTCAGGGAGGGGGAAAGCAAGGGAGGGACAGAGAAGATTTGGAACTCAAAATTTGTTAAAAAGTATCTTTACATGTTACCGGAGAAAATAAAATTACTAAATTTATCTTTAAATAAATTATTAAAATTAAGTTATTAAATTATTTAAAAATAAGTCATTAAAAACAAGTACAATGTAATTAAGGAGAAAGGGCACTAGCAATTAGGGAAATCAAGAAGGCTTCATGTAGAAGATTGTACTTAAGTTTTCTCTTAAAGGAAGAAAAAGACTATGAGGTAGAGGTAAAGAGAGAGTTAATTCCAGACATGGGGGATGATGAGCACAAAGGCATGGAGACAGGAGGAGAGGCAATGTTGTGTGTAAGGAAGAGAAAGAAGGCTGACTTAGCTGCACCACAAAAATGTAGGAAGGAGAGTAATAGCCAACAAGGTTGGAAAAATAAATTGGGGCCAGGCTGTGGAGAACTTGCCAAAAGGATTTTATATTTTAATGCCAGAGGCAAAAGTTAGCCAACAAACTGTTTGAGTATGGGATGATATGGTCAGATCTATGCCTAAATAAAATTACAGTGGACTAAAGTGGTGAGAGATTTGAGGTAGAGTGAACTAAATAGGAGAATACTGGAAAAATCTAGGTAAGAGCTGGACTAAGGTGGTAGGTACGTGAGTAGAGAGAAAAGGTCAGATGAGTGTAATTGTAAGCACCCTAGGGCACCCAGGATGGTCTGCTAGCACAGGTTCTTTTAATCTTCTTTATAAAGGAAAGACAGCTTTAAAGGGGTTAAAAATCCTACTTTAATTACAGAGAAAGAAATTAGTATAGAAAATACAAGCAGAGAAATTATCACAAAGACTGACAGGGCTCTGACTGCCTGAATCAAAGCAATATTGCTATACGCTTTATAGACACCGCTGAATTGAGAGAGCCTTTACATCTGAGCAGTTGGGGGTTCTGAATTTACAGCTACTCATTCTCAACCAGGAAATCAAACAGTCCTTCTCATAAGTAAACTCCCAAAGCAAAATACCAACTCAGAGTATATATCTATACACTTCTTAGAGCCAGAAGGCCTAATCAATTTAGTGCCAAAAGGAGTGGAAGTCTTCCTACAGGCAAACCTCCCCCTAAACAAGCTCCTCCTTAGGCAAGTCCCTCCTCCAATGGGCTCCACATGAGGCCTATTAATAGGTGGGGAAGATCTTATTATCCCATGCTATGGAGGTAGAGATGGCAAGAATTAGTAACTAACTACACAATGGGATGAGAGATAGTGAGGAGTTCACCATAATGCTGAAGTTACAAACTTGAGAGAGCAGAAGGATGGTGGTGTTTTTGACAGAAATGGGGTAGTTTGGAAAAGGTAAGGGTTTTAGGGAACAATAGTGAGTTCAGTTTTGGATGTGTTGAATTTGATATGTCTTTGGGACACCAAGTTTGGAATGTCTAGTAGGCAGTGTGGGGAAAAGGCCAGGGGAGAAAGGTCAAGGCTGGATATATAGATCTGAGTCATCTTCAGTTAAACCATGGAAGCTGATAAGGTCCCAAGGGAGAGAGTATAGAGGGAGATGAGGACCTAGAATGGACATGAGGGAGTGTGATTTGAATGATGAGCCAGTAAAATGAGACTGAGGAGGAACAGTTAGATAGGAGAAGAAACAGGAAAGAATAGTGTCACAAAAACCCAGAGGAGAGGTTATTCAGGAGGAGATGGTGGCCAATAGTATCAAATGTAGCACAAAGTTGGGAAGGATAATGCCTGAGAAAGATCATTAGGTTTGACAAGTGTTCACTGATGACTTTGTATAGAGCAGTTTCCATTGACTGATAGGTCAGAGACAAGACTGCAAAGAGTTAAAGAGTGAGTGAAAGGTACCAAATGTAGACAGTTTTTTTCAAGGATGCACTGAGATAATCATAAAATAGTTTTCACTCAGGTCAGTTTAGTTTCTCACCTGAAGGTGAGGGGGTGACTTCCAGGTGATCCCAGGTCTCTAATCCCCATAGGGAGAATCTCATCTGCTCTGGGTTGTTTTTCTTCTGGGATGGAAAACTGGATTTTCTTTTTCTCTTAGCATTAGTGAATTATTAAACACACTCTGTGAGTGCTGGTCCAGAGCAGAAGGAGAAGAGCAAGAAGGTGAAATTCTTCAGCCCCAGCAACCCTCAGCTAGTTTGCAAGAACCAAGCCAGATCATTTTTTTTAGGGTGAAGAGGTGTCTTCCAATCTGCCTCAGGTCCTAAATTCCAGTACGGAGAGCTTCATGTGAACGGACAAGCTCTATGGGGAGCGGGTTTCCCTTGGGATAGGAAGCTGATTTTCTTTGTCTTTATCTTTATTGCCTTTGGATCAGGGAAAGCTATTTCCAGCACCAAAACAGACCTAGGTAAGCAGTAATCTATGATAAACCTTGAAAAATTTTTTTGTTTGTTGAATCTGCATAGCTCTTTATTTGAGGACAGTTATACTTTTCTCCTCTACTTCTGGAACTATAAAAAATCCACATGCAGTGTTGGCTGTTTTGACTCTTTCCTATATGGGGCTGGGGAAGCAGGTGAAAGAATAATGCTTATGTCTCCCCAAGACCCCAGAGAAATGTTCTGGATCGTTGACATGCTGAGTGTATTTAAACTACACCCCACCCGATTTGCCAAGAATGGTAAAAATGGGATCAATGCTTTGTAGGAACTACTTAAAGCTTGAGCCCGCTTTCCATAGGGACTAAAATGGTTTGGGGAACGTATGTCCCTGGATATTGGGGGGAATGATATGTTCTTCTATTCTTGCTATATCTTCTCAGTAAATATCCCTTCATAGAAGTTAATTGAAATTAATTGGTTAAATCATACTGGGTAATTGGTTCTAGCAATTGGTTAGAGATACTAACTGTATGTAACTGGTGATTGATGCTGAAGAGATAACATTGAACAGTAGGCTGGAGCTAAAAGCATTAGAGAAATCTCAATACCTCAGGACCCTTGGACTCCTGAAGGGAAGATATAACTGGCTTTGCTCTGGGGGAACCGACTTCTCAGGGTGATGGGAGTTAAGGTAAGGACCCAAGCAGTTAATGAGCACTACATTTATGGATAGACACTTACTGCCTTCTAGCTGTTTATTAGATAGAGTGAGCTTCATTCCCTGACTTCTATGTATTCTCATTAATGGTTGCTGAGCACCCATAACAATCTCCTTTTCCCTCTATGAGTCTATCGGGGCTCTAAGATGCTGAAGACAATTTAGATACTTTTTGTACATTTCCTGTAGTTAAGAAAAGCCTATAGTATAAAGTAGGAAGTTGCACTGCTGAAAAGGAAAGCTAAGGTTCCTTCTATGGTTCTAGTAGCAATATTTTCCATTTATCTAATGCTTTAGGGTTTAAAAATCACTTTCCTTATGACAGCCAAGTAAGGTTAGATAAAGTATAGCACAAGGCAGGAGGTCAGATGAAAAACACCTCACACAGAAAGAACTTTAACAAACTTCATAGCAACTCACAACGGAAGGAGGAAAACAGCTGCCAGTAGGGACAATCTCAGTGTGCAGCCTTCATACCCATGGTAGGCAGTACACAGGGGGTGTGTGTGTGTGTGTGTGTGTGTGTGTGTGTGTGTGTGTGTGTGTG
>NW_027185810.1:9171053-9271440 GCF_028583685.1 Petaurus breviceps papuanus | reverse complement strand
TGTGTGTGTGTGTGTGTGTGTGTGTGTGTGTGTGTGTGTGTGTGTGTTCCACATTCCAGTTCAAGGTGCCAAGATCCTCAGGGCTCAACCTTCTATATCATTTGAGACAAAGAGCCCATACAATTCTAATCTTGAGACTACCCTATCATCTATTATTCATAAAATGAAGGTATTTTAGAAGTTACCTAATAAAGAGGAAGAATACCAAGCAGGGAAATAGGAATTTAGGAATACAGAAGTAGGAAACCTAACCCTAACAGTACCATTCAAGCAAAAGACTGGGGGCCTTTTGGAGGCTGGGGTCATACCAGCTAAATCATGTTTTTGCACACAAGAAAACTGAAAGGTATGAGGCCACATAACTAATGAGTTTCAGAGCTGAGGTTCCTGACTCTAGTCTCACTTCCTTTCGTGAGGCCATGCTGCCAGATTCTCTTATCCTTGCCCCAGTAGAATATGGATTTCTAGAACATAGACATAAAGCTCTGAATCAAAACATTTACAATTGTCAGTTTCCAGTGTTAAAGGATAGAGTGGATTTCCAGAGGCAGTGTTTGAAGGACCAACCTCATCACTATCGTCATGCGTGTTCCCTGCTGGGCTTGGTACTTTACAGAAGACACAAAAAGGTAGAACCTGACTTCTAGGAACTATTTTATAAGTGCCTGCCTGGCACATCTGGTGAGTTTACACTTAACAAAAACTTGTTTGATTACTACAAAGATCTTGCATTCATTTAATGCCATATCCTTATTTCCTCATCTAATTTTGCCAGATTTTGTCCTTTTGAATTATTATCCATGCTCCTCTCACATCTCTCCTGCTCTTTCTCCCAGCCATGGTTAGTTATGAGTCATAATTATGGTCATGCTAACCTGCTGCTACAACCTGTGGGCCCCAGTGGTTATTATTCATTGTGTGGGTGTTTTCTATAAAGTAGAAAGCTATAGCTTAGTTTAGCTCTAATAAGGAGATTTTTGGTTATCTGAGGACAATGTCTTCAGGTTTCAAGGAGAACAAACTAATTTTTCCTATTTCTCTTAAAACCTGATATTCTTTGCCAGAAAGGAAACCAACTTGATCTGATCATGGATAGGCATGTGTTTCCTTTCTCTTAACTCTAATTCATTTGAATGAGGAGTGGCTCAGTCAACAAACATTGATTGAGTATTTACAGCATACAGCATACATTCTAAAGGGGGAAGCAATTTGAAAATAAATGCCTGGTTCCTAGGAGATATAGAGTATATGAAGGTCAAAGGTCCTCTGGAAGGGGAAGGCATGAGCAGCCTGGGGGAACTAGGCAAGGCTTCACGAAGGTTGGATTTGAACATTTTTAAGAAAGTCAGAGAAACTTAGAGGATGTATGGAAATACAGGTATAGCATTCTAAGCATGGAGAAGAACCAGTGCAAAAGTATGGAGATGAGAGATTTTAAGAGGAATGTCATATTTGAGAAACTAAAAGTAGTTTAACATTAGCAAGCAGGCTAATGTAGTTGGATTATAAAATGTGTGGAGGGTAATAAAATATAAGAAGACTGGAAAAGTAAGAAAGGGCCAGATTATGAAGAGCTCTAAATAAAAGTCAAATACAGGAGTTACTTTAGTTGACCCTGACAAATTGATCCAGTAAATAAATCCCACTCTTACTGATTTTGCATTTTTCCTCAGGAGAAAGCACATTTTCCATTGGTTTTATTTTTGAAATTAAATTTTATTTTTTTAAATTATCAAGCATTTATATCCTTTCCATCCTACCTCCTCCTTCCCCAATGTTTTGAGAAAGTGAAAAAGAAAAACCAAAAGATCAAAATAAATATTCATAGTCTTTCAACACTGCTTCATTCTTACCCTCAACAGCAAATTATTGACAAGAATAAAAATACCTATATTTAGGAAGGGTCAGTTAGAGGTTTTTTAACAACTCCTTACCTATAAATAAAAGATAAACTGAAATTTCCAATGTACTGGATGGTTTTTTTTAGAGTCAGCAATGAAGCTTTAATGAGGGCTTTAAGTTTTTGTTTTGTTTTTAAACTAGACTGTGATTTTATCAGCACAGGAAGCTTCCTTTACACTTGAAGACTGGTACCTTCTCAGCAATTTATAGTCTTAGAGAGTTTCCTGGGGCTTTGAGGGTTTAAGTGACTTGCTTTTCTCACATAGGTAGTATGCCAGATAGGGGACTTCAACCTAGGTCTTCCTCACTAAGAGGTCAGGTTTCTATTCACCAGAGCATGTTGACTCTCACCAGAAAAACACAAGTATTTTGAGTTAAACATAAGTGACCCTTGCCAGATTGCAAGCTTCTTGAGGGCAAGGATCACATTAAAAATGTATTTTTGTGAAGTATACCTATTAGCTTATGTCACACATTAGTATTTTTTTAAAGACCACAAAGGATAAAAGACCTCAAAAAAAGAAGAAATTATATTAGATATTATATTTAATAGGTAACACTCAAAACTAACTGATGTCAAACTATGTATTTCCATTTGGTCTTAATGGATGGGAGTTGTGGGGAAAAAAGATTTAGGTAGAGGAAAAACTTTTTCTTTTAAAACAATTAGAGTTATGCCAAAACAGAATGTCTGCCTTGAGAGGTAGTGAGCTCCCTTGGAAGTGTTTAAGCTATGGCTAAATTGCCACTTATTAAAGTATTAGAGGGGGGAGTTTTTGTTAATGAAGAGCGAACAGTGTGGTTTGGAGCTGGCAAGAATACATTGCAAGACAGGTTTTCTGTTGTTACAAGAGGTTCCTAACAAGGGCAGTAATATGGACTGGGGTGGTGGTCTAAGGCAATAGTAAGCTTAAGGTGATGGCCTTGTTTTCTTTAACTCCTTTTTGTTCTGGTCCCTAGTTTCATTTACATGCTAAAGAGGCTTTTGGGAGTTGGTTAACTTGCTGCAGCCATCCTCTGCTTCCTTGGCTTTTGTGGGTTTTCTGGGATAACATAAAAAAGGAGCTTTTGAAGACATGGGCTTTTTATTTGGTCTTTAACAGATGTTAGAAGGAATTTCCTAACACCAAGTCAGATAGATGCCTGGGACCAAATGTTGTGAGTTTGTATCTGGAAAAAAACGACACAGAAAAACTTAGTCTTAGCTTTGGTGCCATTTTGCTTGCTTTTGTTTCTAGGAAAACAGAGATGATGTGATGCTCCTTTTTTTATGTTAGCCTAACTGTCTCCTTGCCTGCCTCCTCTCTCCTCCCTCCGTTCTAGCTGCTATGACTCCAGTTTCCTGCTCCATCCATTCAGCAAACTCCTCCCATCACAGGCTCCATGTGATTACATTTGGCCTATTAAGGGGCAGAGAAGATCTTCAAATTCCCATTCCCATCACACCACATGATTTCCCAACACTTGTGCCTTCCGTGTATGTTCTCTGTCTGTATGAGATCCTGGAATGCACCACTTCATGCATGTTTCCTTGCTACTCATGTTCACCACTTGTATTCTCTATTATCACATTTGTTCTCTTTGTGTGAGCCCTCTCTACTTTACCCCACATTTGCATGGGATAGAGGAGGGCAGAAGAAGATATTTTTGTCACTTTTTTCTCTCCTGTTTGATTTTATATATATATATATATATATACATATATATATATACACACACACACACATATGTATATTTATATATATGCATATATATAATATTTATATATTTCTTGAAACTATTGTGTCTTCTGATTGTATACTAACAGTAAACACAATGGTACATGTGAACTATGATTTTCCATGGGGGCTGACCTATGGTGTACCTCAAACCTGGGCTATCTTTTACAAACGCCCATTGTCACAAGAAAGAGAATGGTACAGAGAACAGAGCATCAGGTCTGGAATTGGGAAGACCTGAGTTCAAATCCAGACTCAGATATGTACTAGCTTTGTAATCCTAGGCAAGTTACTTATCTGCTTTCTTCCTCAGTTTCCACAACTGTAAAATGGGGATAATAATAATAATACCTACCTCCAAGTGTTGTTGTGAAGATCAAATAAGATTTGTCAAGTGCTTGGCACAGTGCCTGTCACGCAGAATGTGCTATAAAATACTCCTTCCCTCCCCCTTCTCAATCATTTTTTTTCTTTTTCCATTATGTAAATATTGGCTTTCTCTCTCCTTTTGATAACAAGGACATTTGGAAGACTTTCACTTTTATTGTGCCACCCATCCCAATCCATAAATGTTAGCTATTCTTATCATTACTATATTCAGGAATAATTTTGTTTAGATGGCTTCTGAGGTCCCTTCTAACTCAATTGTAAAATGGCTTACAAACCTTAAAGTACTATATAAATATTTATTATTGTTATTGTTAATATCTTTGCCCAGTGGATAGAGTGCTGTACATGGTGACTGGAAGACTTGAGTTCAAAGCTGTCCTCAGACACTAGCTAGGTGACCCTAGGCAAGTCACTTAACTTCTATTTGCCTCAGTTTCCTTATCTTTGATTCTTTTCCACATCTGGTTCCTGGTCCTTATCATTTATGTTAGTGCCTTACACATAGTAGGTACTTAATAAATAAGTGTTGAATTGAACTGTGAGTTCAATTGAATTCAACTTAAATTGAAGTTAAAATTTAAGATTATCAGTGAAACTTCTGTTTGATTATCACTTTCAGAGGCGGCATGGTAAAATGAAAAGAATCCTGGTTTTTGAGTTAAGAGAGACTTGGGTTTCTCCTGCTCTAACATTTACTGCCTGTGTGACCGTTGGCAAAACATCTCTAAAATGGGAATAAAAATACTTGCACTATTTACATCATAGGTAAGAAAGAGAAGGGTGGTGCTTATGAAACTTTAAAGTGCCATATCAAGATGAATTTTTGTAATAAAGCAAGTTTTGTTTAGAGCAGTCAATACTGCCTGCTCTGGTGAGCTAAACCTACAGCCCAGTGGTGGTCAATCTTTAGTTGCATATTACACATTCCCTACCTTCCTGCTTGTTTTTGATTATATAAGCGGGGGATTTGGATGAGGGGCAAAGGATGGACTGAGCTAGAAATGGAAATGTTTTATGATGTAACCTTTGACTATTACTGTTAAATCATTTGATCCTCTTAAAGGATTTGCATACTAGTGAAGACCGTTTTCCATCTCATCCTAATTCCCATTCCTAAATAGCTTGTAAAAATAGAACTAGAGATTCTACTAGGAAGGAGTTCATGTTTGGAATTCTAGGTCTGGAACTTGTCTCTAATATTTAACTTTGACCATCTAGTTACACCATCACCTGTCCCTTAGCAGGACTGGTTCTCTAAATGTCTTTCTATACACACTAATAATCAGTCATCATATTAAAAGCTCTAGAAGACCTCCAGGGCATCATAGATCCTCCACAGAAGATTTATGGTAGGGCATGGAAAAGTTGAATTGCATCAGTGGTCAGAGTACATACATTTTGAAGAACATAAATTCACAGAAGGACTTACAGTGGTATCCCATATACACAGTACAAAATATAGAGAAATAATCTTTCCCACTTAAGATTCACATACAAAAACTAATTTTTTTTTTACCTTTTTACAAGATAGAGGTAGGTTATGTATTTGTATATAGGTTAGGGGAGGTGGGAATGGAGGGAGAGAGATGGCAGATGGAGGGATAAGTGGATAGTAAATGGTTGGATTGTAATTAGGCCAGAGTTTCCCAACCATTTTCAATTTATTACATACCTTTTATTTTTGAGCTGCACTAGGGATGGGGAAGGAGTAGCAATAGAGGAAGCAGGCACCATTTCCCTTTCTCCAGTGGTAAATATGTATTGCCCTTATATATTCCTTACCATATTTCCATATTCCTAATCATGTTACACACACACACACACACACACACACACACACACACACACAAGTTATTCCCCTTTCCACCTTGATTACATCATTTCCATCCCTCAGTTCTAAGGTGGCATTGACAAAGGGGAATGATAAAACGTAAGGCATCACAACAAATTGTGTACCTCATCATAATACACCAATATGTAATGAAGATCAGTTGGGAGATAGTGGGTTAGGTATAAGAGATTTTGTAATTTCTGTAGAAGTTCATTAATACAACAGCTATTTTCACCAACCCCAAAAGTGACCAAGTCAGAGTTCAGGGTAAGATGGGAAGAAATATTTTTCTGGCTCTTAAAGTTTAGGATTTTACATTAGAAGAGAAGGTCATGGTAAAGGGTCAAAGGATAATTCCAGAGTCATTCTCAAGAGGCAAACCTTGAATACCTTACATGTGGTTTGTTCTAGCTTTAAAATCCTCTGACTTTGATGAAATATAATAAAACCACATTTTCTGCATTTTAGGAATTTGTGATAATTCAGATAGGTTCTGGGATACACTAAGGGAAAAAAAAGACTAATTGGTCAAAGGTATGGCATAAACTCCATAATATTTTTGAGCTCTATCTAATCATCCATACTTAAAAAACCATGTAGATGAAAAATGTGTAACACCCAGATTGACATATAGCTGAATGGGCATCCAATTAATTAGTTTGTCTAATCTATATCTGTACTAGAAACTTCTTGTAGTTATATCCAACAGGGGTGGGAGGGGCAATAAACACATCCTAGAATTGAGTTACAGGTGAAATTTAGGCTGGTCACACTTGTGAAACTGCACAATATTTACAATAATTCTAAGGGACTCAGTTCCCCTAAAGCCCAATTCTTTAATACTAATATTCTATTACATGGCTGAAAGTCGTAGAATACTGTATTTCTTTTTAATTTCTTTTTATTTTTTTTTAAGCAATCGGGGTTAAGTAACTTGCTCAAGGTTACACGGCCAGTTATTCCTGGGTGTGGTGCTGAGTATCTGAGCCTGGGATTCGATCTCCAGGTCATCCCAACACTGGGGCCAGTGCTCTTACTCGCTGAGCCACCTGGCTGCCCCAGAATACTATATTTCTTAAGGAACTACAATTGTAAGTGACCCATAGAAAAATGTAAAGATACAGGCACATGCAAATATATTATAACATTAATAATAATCATTTATTCTGAAGAAGTAACATAAAAGCCATTAAGGACATGTACAATTGGAAAAGTTTAGAGAGTCATATAAAGAGCATGAGAGCTAATAGAGCTGTGTGTTACCTTGGTGTTAACTTCAATCATGCAACGGCTCTATGGCCTCATTATAGTGGCGGGTAATCTTTCCAGATATTTGTATCATATCCTATCCATGTCCCCTTACTCTGAATAACTTGTCCCTGCCCTATAAGAGAGAATCTATCAAATATATTGGGGGTCTTCTACAGTTTTACATTTGCACTGTCCATCTTCTATTCTTTGCTACATTATGATCCTTCTTTTATAGATGAAGAATCCAAGGTCTGGAGAATTCAAGTGACTTGTCAAAGTGATTAAACAGCAAAATTGAGATTTGAATTCTAGTTTTCTGTTGTTGTTTGTCCTTCAAAGAGGAACAATGACATCACAATGTTGGGGTGTGGGTGATGTCTTCACCTGCACGTGAATTGCACATAAGCGAGGCAAGAGTCGCACAAAGTCATCAGACTCATCTTTCTAAGTTCAAATCCATCCTTACACACTCCCTGTGGGAGTCAGGGTAGATCTCTTAACCTTCTTTGCCTCAGTTTCCTCATTTGTAAAATGAGCTAGATAAGGAAATGACAAACAACTCTAGTATCTCTGCCAAGAAAATCCCAAAAAGGGGTCATGAAGAGTCAGACATAAATGAAAACTACTCAACAACAACGACAACGACGACAACAACAACAACAACAGATTAATCATAGCAGGAAGTTCATCCCTGGAGGCTTATGAATGAAAAACTTTTATAAAGTGAACCCCAGGGAGAGCCAAGATGGTAGAGAGGAGCCAGGAAGTTGCCTGAGCTCGCTCTAATTTCCCTCAGAAATTTTTAATTGAGCCCCTAAAATGGATTCTGGAGAAATAGAACTGACAAAAAGACAGAATGAAATAATTTTCCAACTTAACATAACTTAGAAGGACTTCAGGAAAGGTCTGTTTCACTTGGGTAAGAAGAGAACACGGCCCAGCACAGGAGGTGTCCAGGCAAGCCAGCAGGAGGTTCTTAGCAACAACACAGATCAGCAACTGAGGCCCATTGGTCCTGGAATAGCAAGCTGTCAGTGAGGCCTCCAGTTTCAGTGCAAAAGGTTAATGGTGAGACCCAGAACCCTGGCACAACAGGTGCAACTAGGCCAGGCCATCCCTAGTGCAGTGGGCAAGCCACAAATAAATGAGGCCCTGGTGTGGAAAGCCAGTGACCAGGACCCTGACCCAGAATAAGAAGCCTGGGATAGTGCCCCTGTGCCCCAGGAAAAGAGCTCTGCTTTAAAAGTCACAAAATAGAATGAAAAATGAGTAAGAAACCTAGAAGAACCCTAATCATAGAAAGCTACTATAGCAACAAAGAAGATCAAAACACAAACTCAGAAGAAGATGGTGCCAAAATGTCTACATGCAAACCCTCAAAGGGAAATATAAATTGGTCTGAAACCCCAAAAGTCCTCTTGGAAGAGTCAAAAAGGATCTTAAAAAATTAAGTAAGAAAGATAGAAGAAAAATTGGAAAAAGAAATGAGACAATCAGAAGAATTATGAAAAAAAGGAATTAATAGCTTGGAAAAGGAAGTACAAAAAATTGAAGAAAACAGTTCCTTAAAAAATAGAATTGATCAAATGGAAACAAAATCCCCTGAAGAAAGCAACATGGAATTTGCCAAATGGGAAAGGAGGTACAAAAACTAACTGAAGAAAATAATTCCTTAAAAATTAAAATTGGGCAAATAGAAGTTAATTATTATGAGACATCAACAATTAGTCAAACAAAATAAAAAAAATGAAAAAATAGAAGAAAATGTAAAATATCTCATTGGAAAAACAACTGACATAAAATAGATCTAGGAGAGATAATTTAAGAATTATTGGACAACCTGAAGGCCATTATTTTAAAAAAAGAACCTGGACAACATCTTTCAAGAAATTATCAAGGAAAACTCTCCTGATATCCTAGAACCAGAGGGTGAAGTAATCATTGAAAGAGTCTACCTATCACCTCCTGAAAGAAATTCCTAAAATGAAAATTCCAAGGAATATGGCAACCAAATTCTAAAATTCTCACGTCAAGGAGAAAATACTGTAAGCAGCCAGAAAGAAACAACTCAGACATCAAGGAGGCACAGTCAAGATTACACAGCATTTAGCCACTTCTACTTTAAAGATTGTGGAATATGTGGAATATGATATTCTGGAAGGTAAAATAGCTTATATTACAACTAAGAATCAACTACTCAGCAAAACTGAGCATAATCTTTCAGGGGTAAAGATGGATATTCAATGAAAGAGGGGACTTTCAAACTCTTTTTTTTTTGCCCTAGGTAATTCTCTTTATTAATTTGTTTGTTTACTTTTAGTTTACAAGATTCAGTTCCACAATTCCTTGAGTTTCAAATTTTCTCTCCCTTTCTCCCCCACCCCATGATGGCATACAATCAAGTGTAGAATCTGCAAATACTTTCACATTAGACATTAGTTAGGTTATGAAGAAGGATTGTATGAGATGGAATGAACAATGGGAAAGAGGAAACAAACCAAACAAGAAAAAGAAAAAGATCAGGTAGTTTGCTTCAATCTGGATTCAAACTCAGTTCTTTCTAGTTCTTTCTCTGGATGTAGACATCTCTCTCCACCATGAGTCTTTTGGGATTGACTTATAACCCTGCATTGCTGAGAAGAGTGCAGTTTATCAAGTTGGTCGTCACACATACATTGTGTCTATAATTGTGCACAAATTTCTCCTGGTTCTACTCTTTTCACTCAGAATCAGCTTGTATAAGCCTCTCCAGGTAAATATGAAGTCCATCTGCTCCTCATTTCTTATAGCACAAGAGTATTCCATTGCATTCATATACCACAACTTGTTCAGCCATTCCCCAATTGATGGGCACCCCCTTAATTTCCAATTCTTTGCCATCACAAAAAAGAGCTGCTATAAATATTTTTGTACATATGGGTCTTCCTCCCACTTCTATGATCTCTTTGGGATACAACCCTAGAATTGGTATTGCTGGGTCAAAGGGTATGAAATCACCTATAGCCCTTTGGGCATAATTCCCGATTGCTCTCCAGAATAGTTGGATCAGTTCACAACTCCACCAGCAATGCATTAGTGTTCCAATTTTTTCACATCCTCTCCAGCATTTGTCATTTTCCTGTTTTGCCATCTTAGCCAATCTGACTGGTGAGATGTGGTACCTCAGAGTTGTTTTGATTTGCATTTCTCTAATCAATAGTGATTTAGAGCATTTTTTCATATGGTTATAGATATTTTTAATTTCTTCCTCTGAAAACTGCCTGTTCATATCCTTTGGCCATTTATCAATTGGGGAATGACTTGTATTCTTATAGATTTGACTCAATGAGTCAATGAGTCCTTTATCAGAGACAAACATTGTAAAAATTCTTTCACAATTTCCCACTTCCCTCTTAATCTTGGTTACATTGGCTTTGTTTGTACAGAAGCTTTTCAATTTAATGTAATCAGAAATATCCATTTTGCATTTTATAATGCTCTCTAATTTTTGTTTGGTTATAAAGTCTTCCCCTCTCCACAAATCTGACAGGTAAACTATTCTTTGCTTTCCAAGATTACTTAGAGTATCAGCCTTTATACCTAGGTCATGTACCCATTTAGACTTGATTTTGGTATATAGTGTTAGATAATGGTCTATGCCCAGTTTCTGCCATACTATATTCCAGTTTTCCCAGCAGCTTTTGTCAGATAGTGAGTTCTTATCCCCAAAACTGGAGTCTTTGGGTTTATCAAACAATAGATTACTATAGTCATTTACTGCTGAGTCTCATGTGCCCAATCTATTTCATCGATTCACTCCTCTATTCCTCAGCCAGTACCAAGTAGTTTTGATGACTGCTGCTTTATAATACAGATTAAAATCTGGTATAGCTAGTTCACTTTCCCTATCATTTCTTTTCATTAATTCCCTTGATATTCTGGACCATTTGTTCTTCCAAATGAATTCGGTTTCTATTTTTTTCTAGCTCTATAAAGTAGTTTTTTGGTAAATTGATTGGTATGGCACTAAATATATAATTTAATTTTTATTATATTAGCTCAACCCAGCCACAAGCAATTGATGGTTTTCCAATTAGTTGGATCTAACTTTATTTGTGTGAAAAGAGTTTTGTAGTTGTGATCATATAGGTCCTGGGTTTGTTTTGGCAGGTAGATTCCCAAATATTTTATAATGTCTACAGTAACTTTAAATGGGATTTCTCTTTCTATATCTTGCTGTTGAATTTCATTAAAAATATACAGGAATGCTGAGGATTTATGTGGGTACTTTCAAGCTTTCTTGATGAAAAGACTAGAGCTGAACAGAAAATTTGATCTCCAAATACAAAACTCAAGAGAAGCATAAAAAGGTAAACAGAAAAGAAAAGCACATGTTATTCAATAAGATTTAAACTGTTTTCCTGACATAGAAAGATGATAGTTGTACCTCTTGAAAACTGTATCTCTATTAGGACAATTAGAAGCAGTACATGGATATAAATTGACTTTCATGTGATGATATAAAAAAATTAAGGGGTGAAAAAAGGGTTGTCCTGGGAGAAGAGGAAAGGGGGGCAGAATAGTTTTGATAAAGTATATCAAGTGAAGAGATTTATAAAAACTCATTACAGTAGAGGGAAAGAAGGAAGAGCATTGTTTGAATCTTACTCTTATTGGATTTGGCTCAGAGACTGAATAACATACACACTCAGTTGGGTATAGAAATTTATCTTAGTCTGTAGGGAAGTAGACAGGGAAAGTGGTAGGGCTGATAAAAGGGAGGGCACATTGAGGGAGGTGGTAGTCAGAAGCAAAACTCTGGTGAGGAGGGACAGGGTGAAAGGAGAGAGAAAAGTATAAACAAGGGGAAAGATAGGATGGAAGGAAATACACAGTAATACTTAAAATGGAAGTGGATAGCAGAGTAGATTAAAAACAATATTTCAACAATATATTCTTTACAAGACACACATTTGAAGCAGAAAGATACACACAAGGTAAAGGTAAAAGGCTTGAGAAGAATATATTATGCTTCAGTTGAAGTAAAAAAAAGCAGGGGTAGCAATCCAATCCTGATCTCAGACAAAGCAAAAGCAAAAATAGATCTAATGAAAAGAAATAAGTAAGGAAACTACATCCTGCTAAAAGGTACTACAGACAATGAAGTAATATCTATACTAAACATATATGTACCAAGTGGTATACCATCAAAACTCTTAGAGAAGTTAAGTGAATTACAGGAAGAAACAGTAAAACTATGCTAGTGGGGGACCTTAACCTCCCCCTCTCAGAACTAGATAAATCTAGGAACAAAATAAACAAGAAAGCAGTTAAGGAGATGAATAAAATTTTAGAAAAGTTAGATATGATAGACCTCTAGAGAAAACTGAATGGGGATAGAAAGGAATATATCTTTTTCTCACTGGCACATAGTACCTAGACAAAAATTGGCTATGTGTTAGGGCATAAAAACCTCACAATCAAATGCAGAAAGGCAGAACTATTAAAAGCATCCTTTTCAGATCATAATTCCACAAAAATTATGTATAACAAATGGCCATGGAAATACAGATTAAAAATTAATTGCAACTAAACAACCTAATCCTAAAGAATGAATGGGTCAAACAACATATCCTAGAAACAATCAATAACTTCATCAAAGAGAATGACAATAATGAGACAAAATACCAAAACTTATTGGATGCAGCCAAGGGAGTTCTTAGGGAAAAATTTTATGTTTCTAAATGATTTTATGAAAAAAAATAGAGAAAGAGGAGATCAATGAATTGGGCATGCAACTAAAAAAGCTAGAAAAAGAACAAATTAAAAATCCCCAATTAAATACCATATTAGAAATTTTGAAAATCAAAGGAGAAATTAATAAAATTGAAAGTAAAAAGACTATTGAACTAATAAATGAAACTAAAAACTGGTTTTATGAAAAAATCCAATAAAATAGACAAACCTTTGGCTAATTTGATAAGGAAAAAGAAAGAAGAAAATCAGATTACCAGTATAAAAAGTGAAAAGGGTGAATTCACCACCAACAAAGAGAAAATTAAAGCAATAATTAGGAGTTATTTTGTCCAACTGTGGGTCCATAAATCTGACAATATAAATGAAATGGATGACTATTTACAAAAATATAAATTGCCCAGATTAATAGTAGAGAAAATAAAATATTTTTAAAATCCCATTTTAGAAAAAGAAATTGAAAAAGCCATCAGTGAACTCCATAAAAAAATCTCCAGGGGCAGCCAGGTGGCACAGTGAGTAAAAGCACCGTCCCCAGAGTCAGGAGACCTGGGATCGGTTCTGGCCTCAGATACTCAGCACCCACACAAAAATAACTGGCCGTGTAACCTTGAGCAAGTTACTTAACCCCAATTGCTTAAAAAAAAATCTCCAGGGTCAGATGAATTTACATGTAAATTGTGCCAAACATTTAAAAAACAATTAATTCTAACAATATAGAAACTATTTGGAAAAATAGGCAAAGAAAGAGTCCTACCAATTTTATGACACAAATATGGTGCTGATACCTAAAACAGAAAGAGCCAAAATAGAGAGAAAAAATTAGAGACCAATTTCCCTAAAGAATATAGATGCAAAAGTTTTAAATAAAATATTAGCAAAGAGAGTACAGTAATTTATCACCAGGATAATACACCATGACCAGGTGGAATTTATACCAGAAATGCAGGTCTAGTTCAATATTAGGAGAACTATCAGCATAATTGACCATAGCAATAACAAAACAAGCAGAAATCATATGATTATCTTTTTTTTTTCTTAAAGCAATCAGGGTTAATAAGTAACTTGCTCAAGGTTACACGGCCAGTTATTATTTCTGGGTGTGGTGCTGAGTATCTGATCCCAGATTTGATCCAGGTCATCCCGACACTGGAGCCGGTGCTCTTACTCACTGAGCCACCTGGCTGCCCCTAAGCAATTGGGGTTAAGTAACTTGCTCAAGGTTACACAGCCAGGTGTTTCTGGGTGGGTGCTAAGTGTCTGAGCCCGGGATTCGATCTCCAGGTCTTCTCAACACTGGAGCCGGTGCTCTTACTCACTGTGCTACCTGGCTGCCCCAATCATGTGATTATCTTAATAGATGCAGAAGAAGCCTTCGAGAAAATATAGCATCAATTCCTATTAAAAACACAAGAGAGCATAGGAACAAATGGAATTTTCCTTAAAAATGATAAGCAGTATCTATCGAAAACCATCAGCAAGCATTATATGTAATGGGGATAAGCTAGATGCATTCCCAAAAAGATCAGGGGTGAAACAAGGATGCCCATTCTCACCACTATTATTCAATATATTGTACTAGAAATGTTAGCTTTAGCAATAAGAGAAGGAAAAGAAATTGAAAGAATAAGAATAGGCAATGAGAAAACAACTATCACTTTTTTTTTTTTTTGCTTTTTGGAGGGCAATTGGAGTTAAGTAACTTGCCCAAGGTTACATGGCTAAGCTTTTTCGTGTGGGTGTTAAGTGTCTGAGGCCAGAACCGGTCCTCCTGACTCTGGGACTTTACTCACTGCGCTGCAACTATCACTTTTTGCAGATGATATGATGGTATACTTACAGAATCCTAGAGAATCAACTATAAAACTACTTGAAACAATTATCAACTTTAGCAAAGTTGCAGGATATAAAATAAATCCACATAAATCATCAGCATTACCATATATTACCAACAATGCCCAGTAACAAAAGATAGAAAGAGAAATTCCATTTAAAATAACTGTAGATAATATAAAATATTTGGGAGTCTACCTGCCAAGGGAAAGCCAGGAACTATATGAACATAATTACAAAAATATTTTTCACACAAATAAAGTCATATCTAAACAAGTGGAAAAATATAAATTCCTCATGGATAGGCCAAGCTAATTAATTTACTTATTCAGTGCCATATCAATCAAACTACCAAAAGTTCTTTTATAGAGCTAGAAAAAATAATAACAAAATTCATCTGGAAGAACAAAAAGTCAAAATATCAAGGGAATTAATTAAAAAAAAGCTGTGAAGGAAGGTGGCTTAGCCATGCCAGATCCAAAACTATATTGTAAAGTGGCAATCATCAAAATTATTTGGTACTGGCTAATAAATAGAGTGGAGGATCTGTAGAATAGGTTAGGTACACAAGACACAATAGTCAATGACTATAGTAATCTACTGTTTGATAAACCCAAAGACTGCAGCTTCTGAGTTAAGAATTCACTATTTGACAAAAGCTGCTGGGAAAACTGGAAAACAGTATGGCAAAAACTAGGCATAGACCAACATCTTACACTATATACCAAGATAAGGTTGAAAGGGGTAATAATTTAGACATAGGGATGATACCATAAGCAAATTAGGAGAGCAAGGAACAGTTTATCTGTCAAATCTATGGAGAAGGGAAGAATTTATGACCAAACAAGAGAAAGAACATTATGAAATACAAAATGGATAATTTTGGTCACATTAAATTAAAAAGTTTTTACACAAACAGAACCGATGAACCAAAATTAGAAGGAAAAGCACAAATCTGAGAACTAAATTTTATATCCAGTGTCTCTGATGATGGTCTCATTTCTAAAATATATAGAGAACTGAGTCAAATTTATAAGAATACAAGTTATTTCCCAATTTATAAATGATCGAAAGTTATGAACAAGCAATTTTCAGATGAAGAAGTTAAAATTATCTATAGTCATATAAAATGCTCTAAATCAATCTTGACTAGAGAAAAAGGCAAATTAAAACAGCTCTGAGGTACTGCCTCATACTTATCAGATTGGCTAATATGACAAAAAGGGAAAATGATAAATGTTGAAGAAGATGTGGAAAAATTGGAACACTAATCCATTGTTGGTAGAGTTGTAAAGTGATCCAACCATTCTGGAGAGCAATTTGGAACTGTGCCCAAAGGACATTCAAACTGGGCATATCCTTTGATCCAGTAATACCACTACTAGGTCTGTATCCCAAAGAGATCATAAAAACAGGGAAAAAACCCACATATACAAAAATGTTTATAGCAGCTCTTTTGTGGTAGCAAAGAACTGGAAATTGAGGGAATGCTCATTAACTGGGGAATGACTTAACAAGTTGTATTATATGAATGTATTGGAATATTATTGTTCTATAAGAAATGATGAACAGGCAGATTTCAGAAAAACCTGGAAAGACTTGATGAACTGATGCTGAGTGAAGTGAACAGAACCAGGAGAATATTGTACACAGCAATGATGCGATGATTAACTATGATAGACTTAGCTCTTTTCAGCAATCCAAGATAATTCCGAAAGTTTCATGATGGAAAATGCTAACCACATTCAGAGAAAGAACTATGGCGTTTGAATGCAGATCAAAGCTTACTATTTTTACTTTTTTGTTTTTTCTTTCTTGTGGTTTCTCCCTATTGTTCAGATTCTTCTTTCACAACATGACTAATGTGGAAATATGTTTAACATGATTATATAATCATGTATAACCTATATCAGGTTGCTCGCTGTCTTGGGGCAGGGAGGGAAGGAGAAAAATTTGGAACTCAATTTTACAAAAATGAATGTTGAAAACTATTTTTACATGTAATTGGAAAAAATAGAAATGCTATTAAGATAAAAAGAAATAAAGTTAACCCCAACTGTTCAGGGCGACTTCTAGGACCCTTAAGAATAATATACTAGCTTGACTCTGTGGACTTGGCCTGCCCATGAGAAGGGAGATAGGGATCCTAGCTCTGGAATGTATTATATTATAATTCTCATTTCATCAATGTGGAAGCTGAGGCCTAGAGAAATCAAATGATTCATCCAAACTAAAAAGAGGCAAAGCTGAGATTTGAATCCTCATCTTCTGGTCCCAAATTCAAAGATCTTTTTTGCTACCCTACATCGGTTCTAACAGAGCATTAGGAAGAGTTTAACTTCAAAACTAACAAACCTAGCAAAGTGATGTCAAAGGAAATCAAAGGGACTGCACTCAAGTGTTTGTGAAACATATTCAAGTGTCAACCATGTCTTAGAAGTGGTGATGGGACTTACCAGAGGTAGCATTGTATCATGGAAAAACACACTGGGCTGAGAATTAAGAGCCTTGAGTGCCATTTTAACTGGGTGACATTGGACAAATCACCTAATCTGCCTCGGGCCTAGTTCTGCCAATGTGAAAAAGGATCGTGTTGGGCTAGATGATCCCTAAAGCTCTCTTCTATTTCGGAAATTTGATGATTCTGAAACCATGTGTGGGAACTATATTTCCTTTATGGAACTATATCCCAAGGTTGTGCTGTTAAATGTTTAACAATAGGCTCTCAAAAAAGCATGACACACCTTTTGAGTTTATCCTGCATTATTAACATTTTCTCTATCATTTTCTTAAGTCTACAAATCAACAAAGCAATAAATCAAGGTCTGATTTGTAGCATTTTCCAGTTTCCAAGGTGTAAATACTCACACTAAAAATTTCGCCATCAACTCTCATGAGCTGTTTCAAGCTGGCTCCAGGACCCTCCTGACTATGTCCATATTAACTTGACCTTTTCTTCTGTTATGTTTCAACTGATAATTGCTAAAAGCACATAGAGAAATGCAGACATATCAAATACAGAAGGTCTTTATCCTTCCATGCATGGTGTTTTTATAATGTTGCTTCATAAAACTGATAAGGGCCAGTAAACCTTGACCTAGCACAGAACCATTTTCATGACCATTTTAATTGCACTCCATTACATGAGAACCCTGGGTATGAATGACAGTTTCACTGGCCTCTGTCTTCTTCCTTATTCAGGTATCATGATCCCAGATGGCAGAATAGCCAGTCAAAGTTCACTGAAATCTATTCACTGCAACTTCATGCTGTTACCAAGGGATAATATTAACTGCAAGACCAACCTCTCAGGGCCATTTTGAGGAAAAGGTTTTGTAAACCTTAAAGCACAATATAAAGTGTTGTAATAATTATATTATTATTATTATTATTATTATTATTATATCAGTGATAGAATATAATTTTATCCCTCCAAGCTGTAGCATTTGTAACATCTTCAACTACCAACTCTTCATTGGTGAATCTATATCCCTAATGTGCGTCTTGACTGCCAACCTGTCAACCAGTTCTCTACTCCCCTAATTCCAATCATGGATGGATATTTCCATTTGGATCATAAAATCACAGAACTTCCAAGTTGAAAGTCTGACCAGTGATTTCAACAGACATCTAGTCTAATCTAACCCAATTGAAAATATGATGTCTTGATGTCACCTTTAATGCAACATGTTAGAAAATGAATTAATCTTCCCTTCTAAGCTAGCCTCTTTTTTTTTCAGTTTCTTTGAAATAAATTTCTTTAAATAAATTGCTATCATTTTCTGAGTCATGCAGGCTCAACCCCCTCAAATCACTTTTCATTCCCCTCTTTGGATGGGTTGTATACTGCATGCCCATTTAGTTGTATATCATAATATGTACATTATGCATTTTTCTCATGCTTTTTATAAAAATATGGATGATTAAACTGTTATCCCAAATCATTTATAAAGCTATGGTTTTCACCACACCTTTGCTCAATGAGATGTTGTCAATTCTTCCTCCACTCGGGCTCTCATATTTGTCACTTGCTCCTGCTACCACCCAATTCTAGTCCCTCATCACTTCACACCCAAATGACTCTTAAGTTTCCTAAATGACCTTCCTAATTTGCCTCTTACTGGAAAAATCCATTCAATGCATACTGTCTAATCTTAAAACACTGCTGTAGTGATGTCATGACCCCACGTAAGAACCTATAACTAGGAGGGAAGAGAGAAAAACGGGAAAAAAAGAAAAAATAAAAAATTTAATAAGTTGATTACAAAGTTAAAAGGAATAGCAAGTTGTAAGAGATTTGAAATTTCATGTACAATCATTCTTTTTATTATACCATGTTATGGAAATGCTTGTTTTATAGCACAAATTAAAATAAAATAAAGAAAAATAAAGAACCTATAATAGATTGATAAAATTTCTGAGTAGGAAGGGATCTCAGTCTATCTACTTCAATCAGTGTCGGAAAAAGTATCTTCTCTGCAATGATCCAACAAATGATCATCCAGCTTTTACATGAATACTTACTCATGACGGGGAGCCTGCTACCCGAGGAAGCAGTACATTTCACTTTGGGATAGCCCTAATTGTTGGGAAGTTCTAAATTTGTCTCTATACGTGCCTCCATTGCTCACTCTTCTGCCTCCTGGAGCCATAGAAAACAATTCTGATTCTTCTGTCACATGACAGTTCTTCAATAAAAGAGAGTTGTTATGTATCCCCTAATTGTTTTTTTTTCTCCAGGCTAGATATCCCAGGTTTCCTCAACCAATTCTCACATAGCACAAATTTGAGGCCCTTCATAATCCTGGTTGCCTTTCTCTGGGTACTTCCCAGCTTGTAAATGTTCCTAGAATGTGGTGCTCAGAATTGAATAGAGTACACCGTATGTGGTCTGACCAGGGACTATCTCACCTCCTAGTCCTTATCATTATGCCTTTTTTTAGTGCAATTTTAGATCATATTAGCTTATTGACTGCCATTCAGTTCAAGTCAATAAACATTGGTTAAGGGCATATTATGTGCCAGGCTCTGTGCTAAGTATTGGGCATACAAAAACAGGCAAAAGATAGTCCCTGCCTTCAAGGAGCTTACAATCTAATGGGGAAGACAACTTACAAACACATATATACAAAGCAAGATCTGTAGAAGATAAATAGGAAATAATTAAGAGAGGGAATTAATTAATTTAATTAATAGGAGTCCCTATAATTTAGTAATTTAGTTGGAACTTAAAGGAAGCCACAGAAGTCAGTAGTTAAAGATGAGGAAGGAGAGTGTGATAGGTATGGGGTACAGCCATTCCACACTGTTAACTCATATAGAGCTGACGATCCACCAAAGCACCCATATTTTCTTCATATGAACCTGGTTGTATTGATTTGATCTTGTGCTCAGACAGTTGATTTTTTGGCCCTTTGTGCAAGACCTGACACTTATTCCTATTAAATTTCACTTTATTAGATGCATTTTAATATTCTAGACTGTCATTGGATCTTGACTTTGTAATATGCCATGACAGCTAAACGGTGCAGTGGACAAAGCTCTATACCTGAAGTCAGAAAAATTTGAGTTCAAATTTGGATTCAGACACTTTCTTGCTGAGTGACCATGGGAAAGTCACTAACCTTTTGTTTGCTTGTTTGCTCAGTAAAATGTGTGTCAGAGGGTAATAATAGTACCTATCTGCAAGGTTGCTGTAAGGATCAAATGAGATATTTGTAAAGCACTTAGCATAGTACCTAGCACATAGGTATTATATAAATGAATTTAATTTTTTCTTCTCCCATCGAGTTAGCTATCTCTTTAAAATTTGTATCATCAGGAGTCAATGCAGATCGAAGCATACTATTTTCAGTTTCATTTTTAGTAGTTTTTCCCTTTTGTTCTGTTTCTTCTTACACAACATGACTAATAGGGGAATATATTTTACGTGATCACACATATAAACCTATATCAAATTGCTTACCATCTTAGGGAAAAGGGAGGAATGAGAAGAAGAAAAACTTGGAGCTCAAAATCTTATAAAAATAAATGTTTAAAATTGTCTTTACCTATAATTGGAAAAAATAAGATACTATTAAAAATAAAGTTTGTGTCATCTGCAAATTTGATAAAAATGTGATCTCCCCTAATTTTTACTGTTTTTAATAATAGCTAGCATTTATATAACATTTTAAGATTTACAAAGTGGTTTGCATACATTAATTCATTTGATCTTCACAATAACTCTGTGAGGTTATCATCATCCCCATTTTACAGAAGAGGAAACTGAGGTAGAGAGTGGTTGCCCAAGGTCACACAGTTAGTAAGTGTTTGAGTTAGAATTTGAACTTGAGTCTTCCTAACTCCAAATCCTTCTCTATCTACTATACAATGACACCTAATAGTATAAATATACATAATAATAAATATTATAAACACACCAAATTCCTTCTTGCTTATTAGATCAAAAATTCATTTGTCTTGCATTCAAAGTCTTCCTTATTAAGGAAGGCCACACTTAAGTCTAACCTGATCTCCCATGATGCCCCAGTCTGAATTCTCTATTTCAGTTGGGCTGCCAACTCCTATCTGCCCCTGGACATGTAAACTGCCTAATCAGAAACACCTTTCTCCCATCCTATTGATTTATGTCTCAGCTCAAAGCCCCTCCAGCTCCATTAAGCCTTCCCAAGGATTTCAGCTTTTACGTTCATAGCTCTTTTTTCTAAATTTGTAATCAGAAGAACATCCAATATATAAAAGAAAGACCTCAGTTCTTGTCTCTTCTTCTAATCTCCAAGGACTCTTTGAATGATGATGACTATGACAGGGATGGTGACTGATCTTGATGATAGCAGATGCTGATAATGCATTTTGAAGTTCACAAAACACTTTACCTATATTATGTCATTTGATTCTTCCAACAATCTGGCAAGATACTTACACATCTATTATTTCTTTTTACAAATGAAAATATTGAAGCTTAGAAAAATTAAGTGACTTGCTTAGGGTCATACAAATATTAACTGTCAGAGGCAATCTTTAAACTCAAGTCTCTCCTGACTCACAGTATTCTTCCAACTCTAAAGATTCCATCCCTATGATTCTATCTACAAGACTAGCCTTTAGCAATGATGCTTCCAGTCTGAATCACACAATTTAGCATTTTATTATGAGCTTGATTTGTATTGATCTTTAGTTGTTAAATGTCTCTAATAGTTTGCTCAATTTGATTATAAGTTCCTTGAGGGCAAGAACTATGTCTTGTATTTCATTTATTCAATGTATATTTATTTAATACTTTCTAAATGTATAACTCTGTGCTTGGTGGTGTGGAGAATACAAAATAGTTTGTGCTGTTTTAAATTTTATGGTACTAAGATTTTGGGAACATCTTGTTTAAGACATTTTTGTAGAATTATGGAACACTAGAGCTGGAAGAGACTTTGGAGATTATCTAGTCCAACTCTCTCTCTCTCTCTCTCTCTCTCTCTCTCTCTCTCTCTCTCTCTCTTTCTCTCTCTCTCTCTCTCCTTTTTGGAGGGCAATTGGGGTTAAGTGATCTTGCCCAAGGTCACATGGCTAGCAATTGTTGTGTCTGAGGCCGGATTTGAATTCAGATCCTCCTGACTCCAGGGCTGGTGCTCTATTCACTGTACCACCTAGCAGCCCCAAACCCTTTCTCTTTTACAGGTAAGGAAACCAAGGTCCAGAGAGATCAGGTAACTTGCCAATTGTCTTGTAACTAAGTATATAGCAGTGGAGAGATTAATAAGGCTTTTTAAAAAACTCCCAATTCAGCATTTGCCTACTGCTCTCCATTTTTCCTTCCGCTAATTTCTTGCAAAGCAGTATATAATTGTAGCCTTGGCTCATGTCTATGAGGCAGATTTATAAAATATGGCCCATATTCTCATAGGATTTCTGTATATAGAATCTGGTTATGAAAGGACTGGTGCTTATGTGTCTTGTTAGTGAGCAAAGCTTTCTAACAATGGACTTGGGGTTGATGTCTCAGACCTGGTCTAGGAAAGGTCCTTCTCTTTGGTATGGCTTCATTACCTCTCATGCAGCAAACAAAGGAACACCTGGCAACATAAGGGCATGTTTAGTCCCAGGCATTTATGGGAAAAAATATTAAATCCAGAAAATTTATTCTTTAACAGAATAAATTTAAAGTCACAATTAAGCAGAAGTAAGACTGGGTTTCCTCTGCCTGACTTGTTTCTCTCAGTGTTCGTTCTATGAGAGCCTATGATAAAAACACAGTCCCTCAATGCCCAGCTTGTCCATTTAGAAGTAATCTCTTAATGGCAATAATGTTGCCATGGCAAAAATGCCATGCGACATCACTACCTCTCCTTTATTTCCTTCTCCTTGAGGATTCCCAAAACTCTCACTGTTTGTGTGTGAAAGCCTCAAAGTCCTTTCCCAGCCCTTGCCTTTTCTGGATCTCAAGTTAGTTTCCCCTCTTCTCAAACTTGGAAACACTACGACCCCTTGCCAGGGTTGTTACATAATTAAATACTAATCAAGGGAGTACAAAGAAGTGCTTCTGGAGTTCAGAAGAAAAAGAACATTTAGTGAAAACTTCGTGGAAATAAGTGGGACTGCAACTGGACATTATAGTATAGAAATCTTTTATACTCCATCTAGCATCCTGTGGTGAACCCTCAAAGATTTGTGCTTTTATCAATGGGTGTGCTGCTGCTATTGCAGATAGCAACCCATAACCGAGTCTTCTTGAGTTAATGTGACCAAAAAGATCCATCATCTCATGAGGAGCCTCATTGATCGTAGCTAGGCTGGTCCTTGTACTGATTATGGTTCATCCCTTTTATTCAAAACTTTTCCACCCTAAAAAGACCCTGCCAGAGCTTGCACATTGTTGGTTTTGTGGGTTACCTTCAGGACAATGAGGAAGCTTTTGATTGCAAATTATTTTGATCACAAAAGATGATATACATATACATATATGATTATATATACATATATCTACATGCATACACATGTGTACGTGTATATATGTTCTGACCTGGCTTATTTTGAGGCTTACATACATCAGGTGTATTTTTGAGTGTGTAGTAGCAAGTACCCTAACCAACCCAGGATGGTCTGTTAGCATAGATTCTTTGATCTGCTTTTAAAGGAAAGACTGTTCAAAAAGGAGTTAATAATTCTACTTTTAATTACAGTCACTAGTACAGGGGAAAGGTCAGCACCCTGAACACCAGAGAAAATACAAACAGAGAAAATGCAAGCAGAGAAATTAGTACAAAGAACAACAGACAGGGCTCCAACTGTCTGAATAAAGTAATATTGCTATACACTTCACATACATCACAGGATCAAGGGAACACATCCATCTAAGCAGTTTGGGAGCTTTGAACACATGGCTACTCAGAGTCTCTACTAGGAAATCAGAAGATTCTTCTCATGAGTAAACCCCCAAAACAAAATGCCAACCTCCCAGAATATATAATAAAGACGTGGCCCCTTTTTGACTCAGAGCCAGAAGGCACAGACCCTATTGGACTCAGCACAACAGTGAATTATCAGGGTTCAAAGGAGATTAATCCTTCAGATGTTTACAATTTAGCCTGAGCCTGGGAAACTGAACTCCAACAACAAGAAAAAAACAACAAAAATCCCACCTTGCTTGTGCTTACAGTGTACAAAATCTGTGAGCTAATAACGAAGAGCCAAAATTATCTCACATTTATTTTGCCTCTCTCTGATCCTTAAATATTTCCCTTCACTTACCCAAAGTTTACTGTGATTGGGGTAAGCCTCTCCCCACCCCCCACCACTGGCAGCTAGGTGGCACAATGGATAGAGTATCAAGCCTGGAGTCAGGAAGACTCATCTTCCTGAGTTCAAATGTGGTCTTGCACACTATCTGTGTGACCCTGAACAAGTCACTTAACTCTGTTTGTCTCAGTTTTCCCATATGTAAAATTAACTGGAGAAGGAAATGACAAATCAATCCAGTGTCTTTGCCAAGAAAACCCCAAATGGGGTCATGAAGAGTCAAACATGGCTAAATGACTGAACAACAACAATTGTTGTGCAGAGAATAAGAGCCTGGGTTCAGGCAAATTTAGGTGTGAATTTATTGATTAAGCCTCGACTGCCTGGAGTATAACTCAAATTAGGCAGCCCAGAATTGGGGTACACACAGTGCTTACAAAGGCTAAAACTACAAAAACCATTACTGGGGAGGGGAGCTAGCATAAGCAATGATGTACAGAAGCTAAGAATTGCCATTGGTTAAATCTATAGCTGAGGGCTAATAATGCAAGGGAACAAGGGTGCAACTTTCCTGGATCCCTCCTAGAACAGGATTGTTGGGTAATGGGAACAGGCTAGGGTCATGTTCGAGTACAGGGTGGTCTCTTCTTTTTTTTTTTTTAAGCAATTGGGGTTAAGTAACTTGCTCAAGGTCACACAGCCAGTTTTTTTTGTGTGTGTGTGTGTGTGTGTGTGGGTGTTAAGTATCTGAGTCCTCCCTACTCCAGGGCCAGTGCTCTTACTCACTGCGCCATCTAGCCACCCCATGGTGGTCTCTTCTTAAGATAAACTTGTACCATAACCTCAGGATTGACCCTTGTACATAGTGATGATATACAGAATGCTAATTCAGGAAGTAGGGGATTAGGGGACCATGCCTTAGGCAATACCTAAGACTATGCCTTAAGCTGTTTCAAGCTATTACAGGGTGTAGGATAGAGACAAAGACAAATATATAAAGGGTCTTAATGGTGGGCTTCAAATCAGAAGATGGATGATTTGGGTTTGGGCACAACACAATCTACCCCCACCCCAACTGATCAATCAACAGAGTCAAAATTACAATTGATTTTCATCATTTATGGTAGTTATAGAGTCATTGTGAATACTGAATTATCTAATACTGAACCACTGCTCCTAGGGGAAATATAGGATCAGGTTCCTACAAGCCCCTACCCACAACATTTCACTTAGCACTTTCTAGAGCAGCCTCATGAACATATTGGCAATCTTTACAGATAGACTCTCTTTCTTTCGCTGGATGTACTGTACATACTGTTGATTCACTAATGTTGAACTGACAGCAAATGGCACTGTAACTCATGCCTGAACAAAGCACATATATTTTCTCTGTAAGGCATATCACCTAAGCCTTCTTACACTTAGGAATGCTAGATAGCACTTCAGCAGTAAGCTTGTAGGACATTTTAAACAGTGAATCACCAACAAAAAAGCTCAAAAACACAAAATTATAACACTAAATAGACCTAAAAAAGGATACTTGTTTAGAGTATGAGAGCTGAAATAAGAAAGCAGTTACCTTATTCAGTATCAGCTGGGAACATGCCTTTAAGTAACTCATTTTTTTAAATCATTCTTTGCATGTCTGTGAATGACTGCCACAAGTATTGATTTTGGGGTTACAAATAAGTTTTAGTGAATAGGTAAATTCACAAATATAACCTCAGATAATGATGATCAATTGTAGGTAGTAAGGAATTTTCCTATAACCTCACCACAATATGATGATCACTTTGAAAAGATCATAAGACATTTGGCCATTGGATGACAGACAGATGATGACATACAATAAATATCTTGTGATTGGTCTCCATAGAAAAAGAATAGTTTGTCCAGTGGTGGACTCAGGTTAGCAGGGGGCCAATCTAGCCATGGGGAATTCCAGCACTGAAAGCTGATGACTTCAGTTGTAGAATTTGAGCCAAGGCTCTAATGGGAATTGCTATTGTTGAGGGGGAAGGCAGAGAAATAGCTTCTCTTTATTTCTCATCTTCCCCTTCCCCATTTACCTTGTGTAAAGTTAATGGGAGCTGAAGATCTCAGCCCATTAATAAGCCTTAGGTGGAGCCCTTTAAGGGAAGCTTGATTAGGGGAGACTTGTTTTGTAGGAAGGCCCACATCTTTTGCTAATTTCTAATTAGGTACTGGGTCACGAGGGTTAGGTTGTGACGCCCTCTGACCCTGAGAAGTCTATATATATACTCTGAGGTTATCATTTTGCTTTGGGGCTCACTCTTTGGAAAAAGGTTGGTGTTATTTGACCAGATGAGACTCTGGGTAGCCTTAAGGAGCCCTATGGCTTTGAAAACTCAGATGGTGGTGCTTCTCTCTGTGGTAACTATGTATGTATTCCTGTGGTCAGATAGTCAGAGCTGTCTGTTGATCTGTACTAATTTCTCAGACAGTTAGAAGCCCCATCTGTTGATTTGTGCTATTTTCTCTACTTGCAATTTCTGCTTATAATTTGTTTATATTTACTCTGAAGAAAATACTGACTTTCCTCCAAAACTAAGTGAATTTATACACACACACAAGCACACACGTGTGCACACATCCACACATGCTCACACACATCCACATATATGTATATATGTTTATAGATATTTGTTATTTTTATATATTATAATATATTCATATACATGTTTTATTAAAGTAAGATTGTCGACCCCTTTAAAGTTGCTTTCCCTTAGAAAAACAGATCAAAGAATTTGTGCTAGCAGCCATCCTGGGTGTGCCAGTGTGGTTGTTGTTATTAGAAATACTACACCAGTATAAGACAACACATCTACATAGGAGTAGAAAGAGTCACTCTGAGGACACAGATGGATACAGAAAGAGCCACAAAAGCACCTTCAAGGAGTATGAACTCTCATGGTAAAAAGACATGCCAATTATTGGCTCTGCAAAGGCAGTGATCCTTGGAGATCAGCAGAGATCTAAACAGAGATACCTAAAGGCAACTTCAAGAGGACTATATAAAGAGACCAGGAGTTGAAAGTGATTCAGCCACATGCATCCTTTATACACGTGCCTTAATAACTTTTTACTTTAATTTCATGTCTGCTTTCCCTACAGAATCTGTGACAGAGCACAGCACAGACTTTTGTACCAATGTTTTATACCAATTGTATATTCCATTCTTGCTGAGACCTAAATGAGGTTGATGAATAGTAATCAATGGGAAACATACCAGTGGGGAATTGAGAACAACAGTATTAGAAACCCAGTCCCTTAAACTTACTCATAGATTCCTGAGGTTGAGGAGCAGTCCCTCTCTGTGGACCCAGGCCATAAATGTGAGCAGGAGTTGGGGAAATGACCATCGAGGGGGTGCTAAACTACTACACTAACTGCAATTAAAACCTTTAGTGTCATGACTCTAATAATTATTCATCCAATAAATATTCATCAAGTTTCTACTATGTGCAGAGACTGTACTAGTTATTTGGGAGAGATAACACAATTTAGTCTCTGTTTCTATAAAATTCACCATCAGTGGTATATGAAGATGATGTTACCAATCCACCATCAATCAGATACTGGGTATTGTTTTTTCCTTCCACTGAATCCAGATACACTATTGTCATATTCACTTATGGCCAGTGGCATACATTTCCAGGGCAGTTGTTTGGGGTTTAACAGGGCTCAATATTTTATATATGGAAGTCCTACAGATAGGGTGCAAATTCTATTTCTACCCCTGTCTGCAGGGCCTTCACTTCTAATGGAGGTAAGTGTAGATTTATAATAACCTATCTTTCATGGTTTAGAAAATTTGGATGTCTACATTTTGATAAATTTTGAAATGGTAACATAGTTATCTCCTAAATCAGACAAAAAAGCTGGAGCATTCAAATAATTTTCTGAAATCAGGGAAAGACAACTTGAAATATCCTAATAAATGAGGGGGAAATTGATATTATTACATTTGTACTAAAGTGTCTTTCACATATTCATGTCATTCATCATGTATTTATTCTTTGTTCTTCTTTTCCACTTTCTATTAATCAAATTTGTATTGTAGAGAGACATACCAGAAACTTCTTCATGGAAGGCAGTGAAGTCTGAATAAAATTTTTCCCCCTTAGGAATCTGTATTTTACTTGAAAATCACCTGAATATATAACCCAAGGAGATCAAGGACAGAAAGGCCCCCATACATACAAAATATTCATAGCAAAACTTTCAGTGGTAGCAAAAACAAATAGAAACATTGGGTGCTCATTTCTTGGGGAATGACTAAACAAATCATAGCATGTGAAAGTAATTTATCATTGCTCTGTCAGAAATGGTGAGTATGAAGAATTCAGAGAATCATTGGAAGATTTGCTTGAACTAATGCAGAATAAAGAAAGCAGTGACATGTACAATGAGTGACATAATCTAAATGGAAACAATATTGAGAGGCAGCTGAATGTGGATCACCTTCCTCCTCTTGATGGGTGAGATTAGGTATTGAGTATTGGATATGCCATCAACACGGTCTTTCTCAGTTGGTTTTGCTTAACATTTTGTTTGTAATTAGGGAGGGTTTGATGGGGTAGAGGGAAATGAGTGGTGTAAAAACCAGAGGACATCAATAAAATTTTCAAACAAACAGAAAAGAAAAATAGTCATCTGAAAGAATTTGGCAGTTGACCCCTACTTTGGGAAGAGTTTAGAATTCATGATCTTACCATTTATTGAAGGCATATTTTATATCTTCAGTTGGTGACACCTTATGATGTTTGAGATTGTGAAGGTACTTTACCATAATATGTCCATGAGTTTTATCTCATAGAGGGTTGATAATAACTTAGTAGTGGTTGGGTCATTTCAGTCAGGTCCAACTCTTTGTGACCCCATTTGGAATTTTCTTGGCAGAGGTACTAGAGTGGTTTGCCATTTCCTTCTCCAGATCATCTTCTAGATGAAGAATTGAGGCAAATGGGGTTAAGTGACTTGATCAGGGTAACACAGCTAGTCATACAGCTAATAAATGTGTGAGGTCAGATTTGAACTCAGGAAGATGAGTCTTCCTGACTCCAGACCCAGCACTCTATCCATTGTACCACCTAACTGACCACTTAGTACAGGTAAAAAGAATAATGCATAAAATCAAGATAGCCTCAGGAAAGGTAAGAGTTTTACTATCAGAAATAAGCATCTGAGACAATAAAGCCAGGATTGTATACAACAAAATAAACAATTCTCTTCCTTTCCATTTTTTGGTAACTTTGTGCTTTATTTCACCAATCTAAATGACATTACAATATCCAATGCTAGGATGTTGGCCTTTGTCTTGAAATGAGTGAAAGTGATACACTAATGAGCTTCAGGAATATACACAGGAAATTGATTTACACTCATAAGTGATTAGGGATTGGAAAAAAAGTCCTGGTGGTAGGCAAAGAACTGACATTTGGAAGAGTAGACAGGACTGGATTTCAAGGAGGATAGAATGCATCTAGAAGAAAGGTAATTTATACAGGGTCCAGGATCCTATAAATAGTGGGTGGAATACTGATCTCATAATTTAGGAATTGGATTGTATTTCCAGCTCCAACAACATCTGTGATATTGAGAAAATAATCTATCTAGTACCTCAGTTTCCCAATCTGTAAAAGAGAATAATTAAACTATCAATCCGTGTCGCTGTGAAATTATAAAGATTAGTTTCTTAGGAATTACATAGCACTGTAAATTGTTCTTCTTGCAAATTATTCTTTTCAATTATTACACTGTAATGTTTATTGGAAAAATGAGTTGTGGGACAGGGTCTTTAAAGCCCCTTAAAGTTTCTTGGATGTTGTATTAGTTGACTACTTCCCTTATCTTCTTTTGGCAAGGACTTGTAATACATGAAGAATAAAGAGTTTGTTGGGTACCCTAGGGCCAATGAAAAATGATGACAGAAGCCCTCGTCTAAGTAGAAGGATCAAAATTTCAGATTTCTTTTCAAGCTTATGATGCATAAGATGGCCGCAAAATAGTAATCTCTGGATACAGCTCCCTTAATGAAGACCAATACTGAGGGAACACACACATGCATGTACTCACACTTGGGTATGTGTACAGGCAGAGTACAAATGTAATTTTCCCTCTAACAACTTGTTCAACACTCTGATCCTTTTTGGAAAAAGAAAAGTGAAATATATTTTCCATTGTTTACAATCACAAGGTCTTCACCAAATCAGCCTAGCCATTCATCTACTTGCATGAGAGAGTTCTTGGGGATCCAATGTACATACAGAAAAGATGGAAATTTAGTTCAAACTCCAATGTCTCCTAAGAATGTTAACTGGCTTCCTCTAGAATATGAATGTGTTTGTGTACTTTCTCTAAAGCATGGACCAATGTCCTGGTGGTGCCTAGTGTTGTGGTTACCACTGAGGCAGTCTACTCTCCTTATGTCAGTTTTCTTACTTGAGAAATAATCATTTTAGTGCTTATTTGGCATCTTCGTTTACTCATTCTTTCATGTTCAGAACCTTGAAATTTTCTCTTTGATGCTTCCCTTTCCCTGTCCTTTCATATCCAGTTATCAAGGCCTCTAGACGTGTCCAATATGTTTCCTACCTGTCTCCACTCCTCTCTGTTCTTGCCACTACCCCCAGGATACAGCCTTATTGCCTCTGGATTATTCAATAGTTTCCTAAATGGTTTTCCTGTCTCCACTCTCTCATTTTTCTGAAATCCATCTTTAATATGACTGTCAGAATTATCTTTCTTGTAACTCCTCTCCTCAAAAAATCTTCAGTGATTGCCTACTGAATAAAGTTCAAACTGGTTTTCATAGAATTCAAGACCCTCTACAATCTGGTACCACTTAGCCATCCAAGCTTTTCTCTTTTCACTCCCCTTGTATTCCATGATCCAGTTAAAACAAACTATTCAGTCTCCCCCAAACACTTCCTATTCTTTCCTGTCTTTCTTTTTATCTTTACTTCTTTCTCTTTCTCTTTACTCACACTGTTTCCTATGTCTGGAATGTTCTTCCTTGGCCTATTGAATTCCTATTTATACTTTAATCTGTTGTTGCTATTGAGTCATTTCAGTCTTGTCCAACTCTTCATGACCCCATTTTTGGATTTTCTCAGCAGACACTAGAGTGGTTTGCTTCCTTCTCCATTTCCTCCTCCATCTCATTTGAGAGATGAGGAAACTAAGGCAAACAAAGTTAAGTGACTTGCCTAGGCTCATACAGCCAGTAAGTGTCTAAGATCAGATTTGAACTCAGGTCTTCTTGACTGCAGGCTTGGCACTCTATCTACTGTACCTCCTAGCCTCCTTATATTCATACTTTAAAGCCCAACTTAAGTACCAGTTCTTCCAGGAAGCATTCTGTGACTTTTCCTTGTGTCACAAATGTCCTAATTAAATATGATACTGTATATTATTTTGCACTTCTCTGATACACTTATCATAGATAATTGTATATCCCAGTTTTTTCATTCCTTTACTGATACCTTATTTAAATTTTGTCCCTTCTATCTCTTCCTTTGCGTAATATACAGCAGCATAGTGATGTAATATTAACTAATGTTATGATGTCATATAAATATATTAATTATATAATGTAATTATAATATATTAATAATATAACAAAGTAATATTAATGTGATATAAACACTTAATAGCATTTGTTGAATTCAAAATGCTGTAGACTCCTTCCTTCAATATGCATATGTAGCTAGTAAGATGGTGGCAGAAGGTACTTAATGGATGTTCCTAGCAACTAATGAAATTTGCCAACATGGAAAGGACCTTTATTTTTTCTCTTAGCATAGGATTCAAATGGAAGTGCCGACAGTTGTAGAAAAGAGGTCATGTCAAATCTCTTGGATAGAAGACAGGATGGGAATTCAAGAGGCTTGAATTTCAGTTCTGATATTACCTTCCAGGCCTTATAGTTTGTCCTTTTGACTCAGAGTTTGTTTTTCAGTTCTGACCTGGGAATTATGTACCTGCCTCACTTTAAACCTGACCTAGAATGCTGAGACTTGGAGTTGTACTCCCCCAAGTTCTTTGAGGGCAGAGAGAATTATTGTTATTTTTTATCCTTATATCCTTTATTTCATTTTCCTCCTGGCTCCACTCCTAATTCCTTTGACTTTTTTGCTTCCTCACCTCAGAGATGCTGCTATATCTGTGGCTTCCTACTCCAGATGGTGAGTTTCTATCCAGAACCACTAACTTAAGAAGTGTCCCAGACCATCCAGACTTAACTTCTGTACCTCTCCCGACTCTCTGTTTTTTCTCACTTTTCCTCCTTAACAATGCTTCTTCCTCCCCCTTTTCAGCTCCCTTGTATGCATTATCTTTCACCATCCTTGATGGTAGGGACCATTTCTTTTTGCTTTTATTTTTATATTTCTCTCTGTCTCTCTCTCTCTCTTTCTCTCTCTCCCCCTCCCATCATGTATTCTAGTGACTTATATAGACTTAGTGCTCAATAAATGACAGTTGAATGAAGGACCCTTCCTTTTAAGCAGCTTTATTTAGGTTAACAGGAATGAGGATTAATGTAGGGTCCGGAAATCAAATTACCAAAGTGGGGCAGCAAGCAATTAGAAACCAAGGTCAAATTACTATTTTTTTCACATAAAAAATAGAGGTCAGGATCTAAGGAAAAGGGGAATCCCAAATTAGTATAAGTTTTGAAGAATGAAAGCACACAGCAGGCTGAGACAGATCACCAGTGCACTATCAAGACCCTGGTTCCCTTAAAAAGCTGTGTGATGCCTGGCAGCCCTGCCTTCTCACCCTGATCTGGGTTAATCCCTCCTTGCCTAGTCAAAAGACTTTCTCCCTGGCTACAAGCATGATCTCCCTTCTTTATCTATCTTGTACCATCTAAGTCTAGGCCAAGGTATGCTGTATACTTCCAGTGTTATCCAAACTGTCCCATAGACCAGAAAAAATTTAACACGTCCCCCCCCCAACTTATTTCCTTATTCTTCTTTGGCTATGTATGTCTATATTTTCTCTACTGTATCACAAAGAGCTTCTAGAAAAGATCTTAGTGAGAATGAACTGGTAAAAAGGAGCAGGGAAATTAAAAAATCAAGAAACTGATACTATCAAGGGAGAAATAAAGGAACTTTAAAGAAGAAATTTGCATGAGTGTTGGCAGTACAGCTAGGTTGGGTTGTATTAATTATAGGTAGATAGATAAAAAACAAATGGTTATTAACTCCCAATGATTCTTTCCATTCTGTTCCATTTTATAAACATGTATTAAGAGGAATGTCTATGCTGGGTGCTGGGGGTAGAGATGAAATAAGACACATACTCTGTATTCACCAATTTTATCGTTTAATTCACGTGGGAAAAGACATGTGCACAAGTAATTATATCTGGATTTTGTCCTTAGGAAATTTTTAGCAGAGATCATTAGCCTGTCCATTCCTTTAATGGAGTACCTTATCCCAAGTCTAGAAATGTGTGGCCTGTTTCAGCTCACAACACCAACCTTAGGTGTGATGTTTCCTTTTATTGAAAAGTTTGGTTCTACAAGCCCCACATCTTAGGCTCATTGTTTCTTTTCCATACTGACTATGCTTACAACTGTAGAAGCTACCACTCTGTAAGCAGTGGTGTCTATTAATGTAGTATTTGTTGTTGGTTGTGTCCAATTCCTCATGACCCCATTGGAGTTTTCTTGACAAAGATACTGGAATGGTTTGCCATTTCCTTCTCCAGTTCATTCTACAGAAGGGGAAACTGGGTTAAGTGACTTGTCCAGAGTCACACAACTAGTAAAAAAGTCTGAGGCTGTATTTGGACTCATGAAGATGAATCTTCCCAATTCCAAATCAGTGCTCTATCCACAGCACTACCAGATAGTTCCCTTTAATCTAGCATAGGAAGAGTTAATAGACTTTCCCCAGGTAAAGAAAATAGGGAGAAGTAGCTTGCAAATCAGCCAATTATGTTTTTACTATTTAAAACTCCCTTCTTTCTTAAAATAACATTATGAATCATTTCGTTGATCACCAATTTCTGGGTCCTCTCTGGTCCTAGATCTATGGTATTTTTTATTTTATTTTTATCAAATTAGAAGTGAAAGAAAAAGAAATTGCTTAGGAGAAGATGGGGACTTTTACCTTTCTTTTCACCAATTCACATAACATTAGTCATCTTACCTAACTCTTGGTTTTTCTTTGCACTAATAGGGAAACCATACTGTTTCCTCCCCTAAGGAGCTCCCAGTCGGCCCATCGGCTCTCAGGGTTTCCTGGCAAGCTGCTCCTAGCTCAGCCATGAAAAGCCTTTCTGGTGCTTTATCCTGCTGTGTGCATTCATTGGCAGTCTGTGGTGGCACAACCCCCTCACGGGGTCTCAGTTCTTACTAATGAACTGGGTCCTCTCCTGACAAAAAGCTGCCTTGCTAACCTCAGGGGATGCTTCAAGCTGCTTTTCCTCTATGCCTGCTGCTGCTCCTTGACCCTTCTGATTTCAGGTTAGAAACAAAAATATGGAGAAACTATCCAGTTAGGGAAAAGTTTCTTAGAAATGCAGTTACTCACTTACTGGACATAGGCCTCTCATAAGTGCATAACAGTGCTGTGTTTTACTGTGGCATTTTACAGACTTTGACGGTTTACAGCTTTTTTTGTTGTTTCTGACTCATTTCAGACATATCTGACTCTTCCTGACCTCATTTGGGGTTTTCTTGGCAAAGCTAGTAGAGTGCTTTGCCATTTCCTTCTCCAGCTCATTTTACAGATAAGGAAACTGAGGCAAACAGGGTTTAGTGACATGCCCAGGGTCACACAGCTAGTGAGTGTCCGAGGTCACATTTGAACTTAGGAAGATGAATCTGGCACTGTATCCATTGTGCCACTTAGCTGTCTTTTTACAATCTACCCCTACTTTAAATTCAGTATTTTTTTCCTTAACGAGTCAGAGAATCATCCATTTATAACTGAAAGGGACCTTGAAGGTCATCTTGCCTAACCCACTCTTTTCAGATGAGGCTTTTCCTCTGAACTTTAAGCAATACAATGTTAACCAAAAAGAACAGTTTTTAAAAATAGAATGGTTTCTACACATAATTACCTTTCCCTCCTCTCTAACCCCTCACCCCCATCAGGTGTGGACTTTTAAGACTCCCCCAAGTTCATGGCCTCTATTTCCCTTAAAGCTGTTTCATGGTAGCTGGACTAGTATGAGAAAATCCCCCTGCTTTTTATTCTTGCCAAAGGAACCACTGCTGAATCTTGAGGGGCAAGGAAGAAAGTAAGTCTTGTAGGTATAGCTAATTTCTCCATAGTCCTGCTGTGCTGAGTCACCCACTCAGAATGGCCACTACCTAGGTGGGTATGGACATAAGTATAAGGTCCTACTAAGGGAAAGCATCTTTTCAAGGATGCTGGCTTAGTGTCTGCTCTCTCATCTGCTAATTTTCCCCTTTTATCTTAAATCCTAGCTCAGCTCTGATATTTCTTCTCACATTCTCCTCCTGTCATGACATATCACAGCCAGCGTTTTGCCATGCTCTTCCCACCTCCAACTAATTTCTTCCATGTAAGTTCTAATTCAGCTCTCTTTATTTTTCTGTTGTCCCTGCAGCTCTGCTCTGTCCCATCTCACTCAGTGATGGGATGGGAGCTGACCCACTTTCCATGGCTATAAGCTAGGGGCCAGCTTCTTTGACCCTCCTGGTTTGGTTTGGGCAGCAGCTGACATTCTCTAAGACTGGGAGATCCAAAGATTAAAGTCTTCTGAGTTGAAAAGGGTTCTCGTAGAAGCCCATTAAATTATTTGAAGGAGTATATTTATACTCTCTCCTTCTTTTCTCTCATCTTTCCCCTCTTTCACCTCCTCTTTTTTCCCTCTCCCCTCTCTTTCATAAAATGAGAGGTTTAGACTAGATGGTCTCTAAGGGTCCTCCCAGCTTTAAATCTGTGATCTTGTTATTATTATTGTTACTTGACATTTATCTAGCACCTTAAAGTTTGCAAAGTAAACTTTTTTTACTTATAAATTAATAAATTTTACTTTTAGCATTTCATTTGATATTTTCCCATTTGTAGATTGGCATGTGTATTTTTGAATGACCATATGGTTCTTGCCCAAATTTGGAGTACCAATTAGGATCATTAAAACAACTGCCCCTATTAGCTGTGATTTGAGTTGAGCAGGGTGGCCTAATCTCTGTCTAAGTGAACATTAGGTCCATTGCCTCTCTCTACATAACCAATGCCATCAGGGTCTTGTATACCAAAGTCCTTAAACTCAACCAATCAAGAGTTTATTAAGCACTTACTGTGTGGCAGGCACTGTGCTCTTTTGTGTCTAATGACTGACACTCTCAGGGCTCTGTTGTTGCATTAATTCTGCTTAGTATAAGCCACAGCAAACTCTTTAGCCTGATTTTCAACCCCCTTTCAAAGTGTGTGCCAGTACTGGGTCAATTCTAAATCACCTTATGTAGCTCTTCAAATAAAAGAGCTTCTGTTCTTTCCAAAATAGGGATGTCTACTTACAATGGACAGATAACTAAAGATGGTTCATAATCGATCTAGAAAGATATTTCAAATTCATGCCACTGAATATATGACTTCTCAGACTGTTCATAAGACAGCTTTTTTTATACTTCTTGAATCTTGTCATTCAGTTTATGCTGAGCCAAATTCTTCCCAGTTTATTGTGTCCTTATCACAAGGGAAATTGCTGTGCTTTCCTTTAGAAAGCATCACTAGTTAGCAGTTTCATTCTGCTTTCTTTGCAGTTTCTTGACATCTCCACATCATGCTCTCTAGTCCAGTCTTCATCTTCATCACCTCCATATTGGGAACTTGGACTCTACACCATGGCTTTGGTAGGTAAAATTGTTGCCTGATCCTGCTCCCAAAAAGGTGTCCATGCCATTTCCTGGCTGCCCCATCCTCTCTCCCTTTTCTAACCCTCCTTTATGTGTCTTCTTCCCCCATTAGAATATAAAGTTCTTGAGGTCTTCCTCTTGCTTGTTGCTTTTTTGTCCCTAGTGCTTAGCATATAACAAATGCTTCATAAATGTGTTTCCTCTCTTTCCCTTTTCCTCTCTGTCTTCTTCTCCTTTCCGTTTCTATTTCTCCCTCTTCTACTTTCCCTCCCTCTTCCTCCCAATATGTAATGAGCTTTTACATATATTATCTCTCTATAAAATATATCTGTATGTATAAGATTATATTTAAGCAAAGCCCCCTGTTGACATCCACCTAAATAGAGAGAGAGGACATACAGAAGAAATACATAACACAAACCAAGCAGAAAGAAAATTTGGTCATCATTCCATCTGCTTTGTGGAAAATAATTGTGAGCCAGATGGAGGTAGTGGGACTAGAGAGACGGTGACAGGAACAGAGGAAGAGGCAGTGAAGGGGCAGAATCAGAAAGAGAGATTCCCCTCACATATTTCTATTTCTATCTTTGGCTTGTGGATACGAGCAGATATGGACCCCCTTGCCGGGAATGCTTTCCTTCTTCACTTCTGCCTCCTGGCTTCCCTGACTTTCTTCAAGACTCAAATCCCACCTCTGTAAGAAACCTTTCACAGTCTCCCACTGCTACTGCTTTCCCTCTGAGATTTTCTTCCATGTACTTTCACCTATACTATATATGCCTTATATGTACATAGTTAGTTGTATGTCATCTGCTACTCTCTCTGTTAGCATGTCAGATCCCTAAGGGAGATGAGGATGTTTTTTCCCTTTGTTTGCACCCTGGGTGCTTCCCACAGTGCCTGGAACATAACAAGTGTTTATTAAATGCTTGTTGCTGTGACCTGACTCTGATGAGTCTAACCTGGCAAATCACTAGCTATGCTTTGGTTTCACACCTGAAAGAGAAAGAAGCCTGGGAAATAGGACCTAAGGAAGTGAAACATTAATAAGGATGCGAAAAGAACAGAAATGATTATGGGTATTTAGGTAGCTTTTCAATTGTCTTTAGCATGTAGACTTCAGGGGCAAACGCAGCTTCAAAGGCAATGCTTTCCAAGACTTCATAAGCCTTATCATGTATTTTGTTCATTGGTTGATTTGTTTTCATCCTAGGAAAGAGTGGCGGAACGAGTTTGTAATAAATACTTCACACGACAAGCTGCTATTTGCCCAAAGGATCGCTTTAGGTTTATTCTGTTGAATAGCATTAAAACTGAAACCCATTTGGGGAGTTCATGAGTATGCTTTGCATAAGGGGAGCTCCTTTTTAGTCATATTTCTGCAAGGGTATTAGTCAGCTCCCCATTTTGACCCTGAATTGAGCTCTTGTGTACTAACACCTGGGAAGTACAGTTCACACCAGGCCATCAGGCTGCAAAATTGGCACCAATAATTCCCAGTGGCTGTTTCTACAAGGTAGAAAGCTTTTTTCCTAAATTATTTTGAACACAGTCGGCATGATGTTAGAGACTTTTAGCTGACTCCAAAGGCTTGACTGAGGCAATTAGAGGGGAATGCTATTTGCAAAAAGCTATGAAATTAGTTATGATACCAGTCTTAATAACCCAAGCCATTACTATAGATCTATAGTTCTCTTGCTTTTTATATTTATTTTAAAACTTATTTATTTTTTCACTTAATAGTATTTTATTTTTCCAATTACATGTAAAGATAGTGTTCAACATTCAATTTTATGAGATTTTGAGTTCTAAATTTTTTTCCCCTTCCTCCCTTCTGCCCTCCCCAAGATGGCAAGCAATCTGATATAGGCTATACATGTACAATTATATTAAACATACTTCCACATTAATCATGTTGTGAAAGAAGAATCAGAACAAAAGGGAAAAACTGAGAAAGGAAAAAAAAGAGAAACTAGTATACTTCAATCTGCTCTTTCTCTGAATGTGATTAGCATTTTCCATCATGAGTCTTGGAATTGTCTTAGATCATTGTATTGCTAAGAAGAGCTAAGTCTATCAAAGTTGGTCATTGTACAATGCTACTGTTACTTTGTACAAAGTTCTCCTGGTTCTGCTCACTTCACTTAGTATCATTTCACATAAGTCTTTCCAGGTTTTTCTGAAATCTGTCTGCTTATCATTACTTATAAAACAATAGTATTCCATTACATTCATGCGTTCTTGTTCAGCCATTCCCAATTGATGGGCATCCTCTCGATTTCCAGTTCCTGGCCAGCAGAAAAGAGTTGCTATAAATATTTTTGTACATATGGGTCCTTTTCCCTTTTTTATGATCTTTTTGGGATACAGACCAAGTAGTGGTATTATTGAATCAAAGAGTATGCACAGTTTTATAGCCTTTTGGGCATAGCTCCAAATTGCTCTCCAGAATGATTGAATCAGTTCACAACTCCACCAATAATTCATTGTTCCAATTTTCCCACATCTTCTCCAACATTTATAGTTTTCCTTTTTTGTCATATTGGCCAATCTGTTAGGTGTAAGGTGGTACCTCAGAGCTGTTTTAATTTACATTTCTCGAATCAATAGTGATTTAGAGCATTTTTAATATGACTATAGATAGCTTTAATTTCTTTATCTGGAAACTTCCTATTCATATCCTTTGTCCATTTATCAATTGGGGAATGACTTGTATTCTTATAAATTTGACTCAGTCCTCTATTTATTTTAGAAATGAGACTTTTATCAGAGATACTGGCTGTAAAAATAATTTCCCAGTTTTTTGCTTTCCTTCTAATCTTGATTGCATTGATTTTGCTTGTGCAGCCCCTTTTTAATTTGATGTAATCAAAATTATTCATTTTGCATTTCATAATGTTCTCTCTCTTGTCTAGTCATAAATTATTCCCTTCTCCATAGATCTGACATATAAATTATTCCTTGCTCTTCTAAATTGCTTATCACCCTTTATGTCTAGGTCATGTACCCATTTTGACCTTATGTTGGTATACAGTGTAAGATGTTGGTCTATGCCTAGTTTCTGCCATATGGTTTTTCAGTTTTTCCAGCAGCTTTTGTCAAATAGTGAGTTCTTAACCCAGAAGTTGGAGCCTTTGGGTTTATCAAATAGTAGATTACTATACCTAACCTATTCCACTCATCTATAACTCTATTTCTTAGTCAGTACCAAATAGTTTTGGCAATTGCTGCTTTATAATACAGTTTTAGATTTGGTTTGGCTAGGCCACCTTCCCTTGCATTTTTTTTTTTATTAATTTACTTGATATTCTTGACCTTTTGTTCTTCCAGATTAATTTTATTATTTTTTCTAGCTCTATAAAATAACTTTTGGTAGTTTGATTGGTATAGCACTGAAGAATTAAATTAATTGGCAGCTAGGTGGTGCAGTGAATAGAGCACTGGCTCTGGAGTCAGGAGGACCTGAGTTTAAATATGGCCTCAGACACTTAACACTTACTAGCCATGTGACCTTGGGCAAGTCACTTGACTCCAATTGTCCTGCCCTCCCACCTCCAAAAAGCAAAAAAAAAAAAAAGAATTAAATTAATTTAGGTAGAGTTGTCATTTTTACTATATTAACTTGGCCTACCCATGAGCAACTGCTATTTTTGCAGTTATTTAGATCTGACTTTATTTGTGAGAAAAGTTTTTTGTAATTGTGTTTATTAATAAACCATTTAGCAAGAACAAAATTTCCTGGGGATCACTTATGCTCAAGCCCTTTCCCCACTCCCTTGTAAACAAAAAAAAAATGGGAAGCAGAATTAGTGTTATGGCTAGCACTGTTTTTAATGAGACAACAACCAGATGATATCCCATTTTTTATTTAATGTCATAAATAATGAATCAATTCAAGAAGTACTTTTAATTCAAGCATATACCTTTAGCCTACTAGAAATCAATCAGACTGAGAACCCCCTTGGAAGTAGGTGGGTGAGAAGCCCTTATGGATAATCACTTATCTCCAAATGACACTTGGAGAATCACTGTTGAAGAAAAAATGAATAATAGAAGAATTTAGCTTGTCTCTAGCAAAAGTTTTGTCCTATGTGGTCAATGTCATGTTTATCACAGGTAGACTTGTCCACTTAAGTACTGATGTCATCATGATGATGAATACAGACAAAAGTTCCTATGATCACAGAGGTAGAGTTGGAAGGAGATGCCAATTAGAACAGTCCTTTCAATTTATAAATGTGGAAATTGATGAAGATAAAGTGTAGATGAAGATAAAGTGCAGATGAAGGTAAAGTGGTTAACATAAGGTCTCCCAAGTAGTAAATATCAGAAGTCAGATTTGAACTCAGGTACTCAGTTACTCAGAACCAGCATTCTTTTCATTCTATCATACTAGTTTTCTAAAGCATTAGAAACTATCTGCTCATTTTAAATTTAGCTGGCAGTAGGAAGAACACAAATAAAACATTTACAGATTGTGTGTATGCTTTTTTATGGTTCAAAAATAGTATGGTCCCTTGTTTTATTATTTTCAAAGACTACAATAATCAAAGTATCTCTAAGAAGTGAGAAACTCCCAAATCCTCCTCTGAACCAACTCTAAGCTCTTTGTTTTATTTTTATATCAATTTTATTTCCTGAAATTTTCCTCTTCTACTTGAGCAAATCATCTCTTATAACACAGAATAACAAGAAAAGGAGGGAAATGCAATTCTGCAAAATTAACTACCATATCAACCAAGGTTGACAATATACACACTGTTCCATGTCAATAGTCCCCCACCCTTGTGAAGAAAAGAGAGAGATTTTCTCATCTCTTTTGAGAGGCTAAGCTTGATTGCTATAATTGCATAGAGTTCAATTTGTGTGTGTGTATATTGTTTTACTTTGTAGTGCTGTAGCCAATGAATGAATAAAAAAGCATTTATTTAGCACTTACTCTTGTTTTCCTGGTTCTGCTTACTTCATTCTGGATCAATTCATATAGTCTTTCTATATTTCTCTGAGTTCTTCATATTTATAATTTCTTATGGCACAGCAATATTCCACTACAATCATGCACCACAATTTGCTTAGCCATTTTGTATCCCTCATTACATTGTCACATTATGCTAATTTTATCTTCCCTACCAAATTATAAGCTATATGAGGGCAAAGATCATACTTTATTTTTTATTTTATTTTTTTACTTTTTGGAGGGCAATTGGGATTTAGTGACTTGCCCAAGGTCACATGGCTAGTGTTTTTGTGTTAAGTGTCTGAGGCCGGATTTGAACTCAGGTCCTCCTGACTCCAGGGCCGGTGCTCTATTCACTGTGCCACCTAGCCACCCCCATACTTTATTTTTCTCAGTATCTCTTGCAGTGCCAGATCTTTCAGTGATATTATTACATAGTACAAGCCTTGTGCTTGAGGGCAGCTTCCCATTTCTTCAGTTTTAATTCCTCATTAATTGGTTAACTTTCTTTTTCTTATCCTTCCCAGTCCAAAGATTATTCTTCTTAGAAGAGAAAATGAAAGTAAAATAAGAGTTGATAATGTAATTGTCTTATCTGATGTTTTTGAAAAATATATTTACAAGCATGTCTCTTATCTATCATATGTCTGTATATAGATAGATAATGGAATGCTGAATACTAAAAAATATCTAAAGAGAAAATATATATTGAGATACTGGCTATTTTACTGAGGCATACTCAATGAGAGCTGGAATTGAGGTGGAAGAGGGCAGATAGTTCACCTTTTCTGAATACATCATCACCTTTGTAATTCTCTCAGTCAAGAAGAAAAAGAGGATGAATTTGAACAGTAATTTCCATTGGGTGAGTCACTTTCATTAGATAGTGCACAGGGGTCATAAATATGACTTTCCAAGCCCTCTCACAGCAAACATTGAGGGCAGGTATTGACTTGACTTTGCACACAATGATAGCCAAAATCTGTGAGAACACATAAATTATAGATTAAAGTCCAGTACTGTGTAATATTTAAAGTGGTCAATGGGAAGGGATCCTTGCTATTTCTCCATTAAGTTTTGGAAGTTCAGGGGCCCTTATGCATCCAATTGGGTTAATTCTGCTTGTTTCAGGTTATTAGCCCTTTTATGGAGCTTTGTGAAACCTCCATCACCTCAGCATATTCATGTGGGGACCTAACCCAGGTGTCAACAACAGTCATTGCTATGCCAATGAGTATAGGGATTAATCACAATAAAAATGATGGCTAGATCAGCCTCTTCCCTTCTCCCTTCCAAGTCCTTGGTTTTAAGTTAGTCTTAGAAAATATACTCACCAGGCTCTTCAGTTTGTAAATTGCAAAGCATGATGTAATTGTGAACTATAATAATAGCTATTATTTGTGGTGGTGATAATGTTAGCCTTATGTAGCGCTTTAGGATTTGCACAGTAATTTGTTGTTGTTCAGTCATTTAATTCTTTCTGACCCCATTTGGGGTTTTCTCGGCAAAGACACTGAAGTGGTTTGCCACTTCCTTCTGCAGCTCATTTTACAGTTGAGGAACTCAGGAACAGGGTGAAGTGACTTGCCCAGGGTCACACACCTAGTAAGTGTCTAAGGTCAGATTTGAACTCAGGAAGATGATTCTGCCTGACCTCTCACCCAACACTCTATCTGTTGTGCCACCTAGCTGCTCCCATAGTACTTTATAAATGTTATCTCATTTGCTGTTAATTAACATCTTTAATCAAGCATAGGTGGGCCAGGGAAATTCAGCTAGGCTAGTGCTGATACATATAATAACCTCCTTGAAGGCAGAAATATTTCGTTTTTGTCTGTTCCTGTTAGATATTCAATAAATATTAGTTGAATGGAATTGGTTGAAACTACTCTATTAGGAGCTTAGCACTTTTTTTTGCTGTAAAAGCCTTCCCTAGAGCAGAACAGAATAATAGTCAGCAGGCCAGCAAAGTAGACACATCTGGAGGTCTAATGAGAAGGATGTGTTAGTTTCCACCAGAAGAAAGGATTATTGAGGAACACAAATCCAAACAATCTATTGTATGCCATCAATTGCTAAAAATGTGGACTATTAGACAGTTTGCGAATTTTGTGCATGTGTGTCAAGGAATAATGACTTTGAATGAAGTGAAATAAAATTGTTATTGCTATCGTCATTATGATTATTACTGTTGCTTAGTCATACATCTGTACTTGAAGAGGATATTAATGTAGCATAATGAAAACATTTTCTTGGCTTGACAACTACAGTCAATTTTTTTGTTATTAGATTATTCCCATAGAATTTCTTTAAAGAAAAATTTGATAATTATTGTAGTTTTCAGTATTTAAAAAATTTCAACTTTTTTTTTTTGGTTTTTGGAAGGGCAATTGGGGTTAAGTGACTTACTTGCCCAAGGTCACACGGCTAGTAAGTGTTAAGTCTCTGAAGTCAAATTTGAACTCAGGTTCTCCTGTCTCCAGGGCCGGTACTTTATTCACTGTGCCACCTAGCCACCCCCAATTTCAACATTTTTAATAAAAAAGATGAGGTATATGATCAAAGTCCACTAATTCTGGCTAACTGGGGCTAAGTCTAACCTGGGTTGGTGAAAAGCTTCACTTACAGAATGTTATGACTTGAGGTGAGTCTCTGGGATAAATTGTAAAAGAAGACTGTAGGGTCCCCTGAAGTCAGGAGGTGGAAGTAGTACCCTGACTCAAGGTAGCTAGTAGGACCTGTTGCTTATTGCTATGATGTAAGGTGCCAGTGATAACAGGAGAATATAATATTAAAAGGACAGCTAGGTGGTGCAGTGGATAGAGCACTGGGCCTGCAGTCAGGAAGACCTGAGTTTAAATTCAGCCTCAAACACTTTCTGGTTGTGTAACTCTGGGCAACTCACTTAACCCTCTTTGCCTCGGTTTCCTCATCTATAAAATGAGCCGAAGAAAGAAATGGCAAACCACTCTAGTATTTTTGCCAAGAAAACCCCAAATGATGTTGTGAAGAGTTGGAAATGACTAAAATGACTGAACAAAAAATAGTATTTAAAAACATAGATTTCTTTATAGGGAAGTTAATGTAGTGAGAAGAAAGGCTAATGATAGGTCTGTAGCCTGGGCCTTCCTCAAATGTAGGCACCCAAAATTTGTTCCAGTTATACCTTAGGTTAGAATCTTTTCAAAATTATATCTCATGAACCCCCACTAATATTTCTCTTTTATGAAACTGAACCACATTACACATGGATTTAAAGCAAAAGACATTTAACTAACAGCATAGTAAGATATATAATAAGTATACCTCCCTGTCCCCCCTCCCCCCAACAAGGGCATACTTTTCGAAAGACTGCCATGACACATAGTAGAGTGGGAACACATTCAGAAATAAATATAAGCAGGACAAGTTATCCTCCTATAATTCTCTGCCTCTGAAACTGCCACTAACTGCTGATATTGTCTCTGAGCTATTTTCTTAGCCAAGATGTGAACTTCAAGCTTACTGTGTCTCTTCTACATCATTTTCTCTCTTGTGAAACTATCTGCTGGTTCTCTAATGAGTTATTATTGTCAGCTGTGGATTCTCTGCTGAACTGCAGCCATTTGTTCTCTGCTGTGGTTCTGCACTCAACTGTATCTGCTATGTAGCCTCTTTGACAAAGGAAGTGGTCTCAAGCCTTTTAGTTCATTTCTAGCTCATAACTTTAGGGTTATTTTAGCTCTTTTGTGAGGCAGATACACAGCCAACAAAACCTTTGCTTCTTCAGAGACCACTCTCCTTGTCCTTTTTGCCATTTGGGTTGGGGTGAGAAAATTCCTTTCAACTCTTATGTCCCTGGCCACTGAGTCCATAAATGTTAAAATGAAGCTTTGCTTAGTAAGAGAGAAGAAGCAGGGGGCAAATGGCACCTTCTGTGCTACATTCCTACCAGCACCATTTGTTGCTTTTCCTACAGGTGATAGAATTTAGAATTGTAAGGTACCTTGGAGATAATTTACTTCATTTATGAGTAATTAAAACAATAAACCAGTAGAGTAATTGAAACAATAAACCAGTAGAGTAGATGAGAGAAAGAATATGAGACATAAGTTAAATGAATCAGAGATCTTAGAAAGCACAAAGAATATTGAATTCATATAGGATTGCAGTCCTGAAGAAAAGGCTAGAGTGGAACACAGAGAAGAGGTGACAAATAATTAATAAACTGCCCATAAAGAGGGATTTAAATTTAATCCAATGAGCATTTCTTAAGCACTCATTGCATACAAAGCACTCTATTAGATACTGGGAATGAAAATTATAAGTTAATTCTTGCCCTCAAAGAACTCATACTCTATCAGAGGATACAACTTGTAGAGTGTAATTATAAGTAAGTATAATTTTAGATGGGAATTATCACTAGAAATGAAAGGACTTGAGAAATAGTTCTCAAAAGAGGTGGTTCTTGAACTGAGCCATAAAGGGATCTAATGAGGCTAAGAGGTGTAGGAGAGGAGTGAGTACATTCCAGTAATGGGAGGAAGTTTGTGCAAAGGCACGGGGTAGATGCCAAGTGTGGGGGATTGTAATGGGAATGTAAAATTTTAAGATCTTCCCTGCTCCTAGGCTAAAGTGCACCTGGAGCCTGGGGTGGGAGGCTTGTTTTTCAGTAGATACTTTTTGATTGGCCAGTGGGTCGAGAAGGTTGTTACGTTCTCTGAGCCAGGAGAATGCTATATAAACCCTGATTTGAGGCTTTGTTTTGGGGGCTCACTTTGAGAAGTGTTCTGTGATTTGATCAGATGAGACTCTGGGAAGCCATTGTTGAGAGCCCCCCCAGCTTTGAAAAACCCAGATGTTGATTTGGTATGGATGTAATGGTTGGACAGTTTGGAAACCTGTGTACTTGATCTGTTTCTCTGTCTTGATAATTCTGTCTGTATATTCTGAAGTTCAGGGTGCTGACCTCTTTCCCCTGAACTAGGTAAACGATATATGTTTGACTGATTAAGTAAGCTTGTTAACCCATTTTGAGTTGCTTTCCTTTATCAAAGCAGATCCAAGAACCTGTGTTGGCAGCAACCCTGGGGATGCTGGGGTGCTTGCTGATACAGGGATAGAAAATATTCCAGCTTAGTTGGATCACAGTATGTAGAGAGGAGCAAACTAGAAAGATCAACTGGAAGCAGTCAACTGGACTTTAAATGACAAGTTGAATTTCCATTTTATCCTAGAAGATGTATATATATTATATACACAATACACACATATATTTATATATGCATTCATATGTGTGTACACATATATGTGTGAATATATGCATGTATCTTTTTTAAATTGGGGGAGTAACATGGTGGGATGTTTTAAATGCTTTAAAAAGATTATTTTAGCAGCTGCATAGGATGGATTGGAGAACAGAGGTCTTCAAAGCAGGAGACCAGTTGAGAGGCAATTTGTAATTGTCTAGTCAAGGGGAGATGAGAGCCTGAGCTAGTGTATTAGTCATGCCAGTGGAGAGAAAAGAACAGATGTTCATATGTTATGGAGGTAAAGTCAGCAAGTCTCCACAAATAATTAGATAGAAGAGTGAGGGAAAGAGAAGAGTTGAGGATGACTCTAAAGTTGTGAACCTGAATGCCTAGGAAAATAGTTGTGTCCCATGTTATTTAATGACCCCTTTTGAGCTTTTCTTGGCAAAGACCCTGAAGTGGTTTGCCATTTACTTCTGCAGCTAATTTTACATATTAGGAAATTGAAGCAAATGGAAGTTGAGTGACTTGCCCAGGGTCACATAGCTAGTAAGTGTCTGAGCTAGATTTGAACTCGGGTCTTCCTGACTCTAGGTCAGGTACTCTATCCACTGTGCCACCTAGACTAAGAAAATGGTATTGGATTTAGTTAAGAAATTGTTGGCAGTCTTGGAAAGAACTGTTTCAGTCAAGTGGTGAGATCAGAAGCTGGATTGCCAGTGATTGAGAAGCGAGTGAAATGTGGAGAGGCAATGGAAGCCATGAATAGAGAAAGATTTTTGTTTTTTTCCCTATCCTAGGAGTTTGGTTGTAAAAGGAAGTAAAGATATAAAGTGATAGCTTACAGGAGAGCAAGGTCAAGTAAAGTTTTATTTTTTTTTAATGAGGAGACCTTGGCATGTTTGTAGATAGCAGGAAAAGAAATGGTATATTAGAAGAGATGGAAAAGGAAGAGAGAAAGATGAGATGATAGCAGGGCAGGGACTGTTTTTTACTTTCTTTGTATCTCCAGCACTTAGCATGATGTCTAGGACATAGTAGGTTCCTGATAAATGTTTGATGACTGACTGGCTTACTCCCAGAAGAAATAGGATGGTATGGGATCAAGGATTTAAGTAGGATGATTTGTCTTGGCAAGATAAAGGACCACCTCATTGTTAGACATTGGAGCAAAGGAGGAGAAAACAGAGGATGATATAAAAGATGAATTTAGGAATGAAATAAAGAAGAGGAATCTTACAATGGATGATCTCATGTTTTCAGTAAAATATGATGAGGTTCTTTGCAGAGAGGAATAGGGAGCTCTATAAGGGGGGAAGAGGGCAGAAGATTTGGATCAGTTATCATCGAGTGCAATAATCAATCAGGGAAGAAGAAAAGGAATTCTATGCATCAATAATGGCCCAATTAATATTAGAGAATAGATGTGAGAGTGTATTAGGTACCTGGGAGTATCAAATTCCTTCCTGGGAACAATAGCATGTTTTGGAAGTCATATCCTTCTAGAATTCTGGGCCCTTAGCTAGTTATGACACCATCTAGAAAACTTTATGCAAGGCTATGAGTAAGAAACATGAAGATTGAAGGAGAAAGGAGAAGAAGGAAAATGTAGGAAGTCTTCTTAGGAGATATTCCATATTCCTATGCTGCTTTAGGACAATGGAGTAGACTAGTCTGGATATGTCCCATGTTACTTTGGGATCAGCAGGGCTTCTGCATTGGGGAGAACAAGAGATTCTTGTCGGAGCAGAGAGGTGCCAAAGTTGAGGTAAACAACTGAAAAGACAAAAAAGTTAAGACATATTAATAGCTAACATTTATATGGTTCTTACAATGTGTCAGACATTGTACTAAGCAATTTAACATTATTATCTCATTTGATACTCACAACAATCCTGGGAGATAGGTGCTATTATTATTTCCATTTTACAGATGAGGAAACTATGGCAAACAGAGGTGACTTGTAAGTGACTTGCTCAGGGTCACATAGCTAGTAAGTGTCTAAGGTTGGATTTGAACTCAGATCTTCCCAACTCCAGGCCTAGCACTCTCTCCATTATGACACCTAACTGCTTACATATTGTCAATAAAGAGAGAGAACTATAATTCCTCAGTCTGCAGCATTGGACTAGTTAGCTCCATGCTCCATTTCTCTGCAGAGATAGGCAGATGTTAGCTTGACCCTGCTGTAATCAATGCAGTGAGGTAGCCAAAACAGATTGTAAGCAGGAGCAGGAGGCAAGAAGAAGAGGCAGAGGCTTGGGGAATTTAGTTTTTATTGACCAGAGGATAAAGAAAGGGAATTTAAAGAGGAAGCGCTTGTTAGGAAATTAATTTTATTATTTTAATTATTAATGGTGAGATTATATAATACATAATAATTGTGAGATTATATAATATATAATTGTGAGATTATAATTATTATTAATTAAATTTAAAGTGACCTACACAGCTCAATTTACTCCTACTTTGGCCACAAAATTGTTTATGTATTTCTATCCTCCCATGATGTAGAATCCATGGAGTGGGAAGATCAGAAGAGATCAGACTCATAACTGTCAGGGGTGGGCATTGAAATCAAACCAGGTGACTTGCTCAGGCCACAGGTTTGGGGAGTATCATTGCTGATCATTTCTGTAGCTTTGCAGTGCTTGTTAATTTAAGTATTTGTTACTTCAATTTTTTGTTCTTTACTATTAATATGAAATTAAAAGGTTATTGACATGACTGGATCTGAAAAGAAGTAGGGAATTTCTATTAATTAATTAATTTTTAGTTTTCAACATTTCACTTACATGAGATTTTGAGTTCCAAATTTTCTCCCCATCACTCTCCTCCAACCCCAAGATGGTGTGCATTCTGACTGCCCCTTCTGCAATCTACCCTCCCTTCTATCATTTTCCTCCCTTCTCTTATTCCACTTCCATTTTCCTATAGGGCAAGATAGATTTCTATACCTCATTGCCTATGTATCTTATTTCAAAAGAAGGGAATTTCTAGTGGGATAGAAGCACAAGCAAATAAGAATAGAGCATGGACGGCATGCAGAGAGGTAGGTCCCCCCAAAAGGGATTAGACACTGTACCCTGTTACAGAAATGGGGAAGGAAATGGTCATGGAGGAAAGGAATCATCTTTCATCCTGCTGGAGTTTGTGGACATTGTATTCCCCTCTGGTCAATGCCAGGTTTTGGGCATTGATGACACAGCACTGCTGCAAACACTGAAGCTTTCCCCCCATGCTTGATAATGCCAAACATTAGACTTGATTTGCTCACCTCCTGCCAGCCCTTTGAGACAGGAGCTTGCTCTTGATTGACTGTTCTGTGCTGGAAGCCATGACTGCAGAATCCTGATTACTCATAGTTCCAGGGGTGAGAGACAATGATGGCTCAGACATAGAGATGTAACACCCTTTGTGGTCATTGGATAGGGAAATTGTTAACCATTGTTTCCAGTTCTATTGCACTGGAAGCAGTAGGGCAGGGCAATGGATGAGGATTAGGCTAGACTCACCATCTTTCTCTCTTTAGGGGATGGGATGTGATTTGATTTGAGAAAAAAGATGGTAAGATCCTAGACTATTTAATGTGTTTTCCTGATATTCACCCTGAATTTCTAATTTAACCTTTAATTAAATTAAATTAATCCTTTATGTACTTCTATGATTTATGGTCATTTGATCAATATTTTCCAGTCTAGAGAGTGATCTAACACAAAATCCTCAAATTCATGGTCCATAAAACTTAAGTCTACTAGAATTAGATTAAAAGGAAATTAGGAATTTTTTAACAAAATAAATAAAAATACAGTACAACACAGATAATGTCCATTTGAGGTTTTCTAAGTCAATAAACAGCCAGGGAGGGATCTCTTTCTATCTGAGCTTGACACCACTGAAACAGACCCAAAAATTTACATAAATTAAAGAAAAAAAAGAAATAAGATGTCAATTTGCTCAAGTAGTCTAGCCAGATTCAGGAGCTGTGGGAAGGTAATGATAGCCAACATTTATAATTTATATAATGCTTACTCTGCTAAGTGTTTTAGAATTATCTCATTTGATCCTCACAATAACCCTAGAAGACAGGTGCTATTAATGTTAAGGATATTAGAATTTTGACTCATAAATTAGAATTTTGACTCAAAAATCATATAACCACTTGCTGGAGGTGTAGGAGAGGGGATTTCTATATAGTTCCAGGCTAGATCAGATGGCTTCTAAAGTCTATTTGAGCTCTGAGATTCTGACATTCTTGGAGTACATAGGACAACCATCACTGAATACTTGTAAAGTATCTTGGAGTTGAGCAATGTGGTAAAGAGGGAAGAGCATTGGACTTGGCAGGTGAGACCTAAGTTTGACTCCTGCCTCAAATACTAATGAATTGTGTGACCATGGGTAAAGAGTGTTTTACCTCTATAAACCTCAAATCCCCCATAAGTAAAATGGGCATTATAATACTAACTAGTATCTACCTTAAAGAGTTTTTGTGAGATAAGGCATGTCAAACATTAATAGATTCCATAAATGTCAGCTATTATTAAGCAGAAGTCTTGCTTGGTCTATTTCAATGATAGTGAGCTACACACAGAAGGTGTTTAATAATTGCTTATGGAGTAGATGTGGTAGTTTTTATTTGTACTCTGAGGCTGGCAGATCTCTTGAACTGGGGAGCTCTTAACTATAGTGGACTATTATTTTATTATTAAAATCTGGCATTGATATGGTGGAGGTAAAGAGAAGTCCCGTGTTGTCTAAGAAGGGAAAAACTAAGCAGGTCAGTGCGTCTGTGCCGATTACAGTGAGATTGGGCCCTATACTTTCCAGTCTAGGTGAAATAGAGAGGCCCAATCTTAAAACAAAACCCCAAACCCCACTTATTGAATTGAATTTGTAAACAACTGATATGCTAATGTACCTAAAATATATTTTCAAGTAGGTTAAAAAAATTCAATGCTTCCTGCAATCTAATGACAATATTGCTTTACTTTTTAAAGCCTTTCTTCAGAGATAAACTTTACCATAGCTTCCTTAGCATTGCAAATTCCATACTTGGTGGTACCTGAATTAGTGAGGTATAATTTCATCAATTTAGACAGTCAAGCCTCAATCTTCTGCCTGTGGACCGCACACAATAAATTATGCAGGCTCTGGAAGGCTTCTGTCTGCTGTGCACTAGGACCATGGGCAATAAATTGGAAATAACAGGACTCCAGTAATTATTAGATGGCAGACTAAAAATGCAAAGGGAAGGAAAACATTCCCTTTTTCTTTCCAACAATATTACTAGCTGGCCTAACATGGATTGACAGGTCATCCAGCCAGTACTAGGAAATGAAGAAAACTGGGAGGACTGATAAGATTCATTTTCCTGCATTCTTCTCTGGCCTGATTCAACCTAAGAGGGAAAGAAAGCAGACTGGGTGTATGTACAAGGGGATTGCTGTGGTTCTAGAAAAAAACAAACAAACTGCAAACACTACTAAGGACCCAGACCGCTGCTAGGTGTCACCCTTCATAAGTAATTGTGCAATTGTGTGTGTGTGTGTGTGTGTGTGTGTGTGTGTGTTTGCATGTATGTGTATGGTTTGGCAAAATTTACAGCTGGGGCCTAGAAGGTCCCCAAATACCCAATGTGATAAAGCCTTCTTGGGCAGATGCCTTTACACTTCTCAGGCCTGGCCCCTCCTTCCTCCTTTCTCCTTTCTCTGCAGTGCCTGGGAAAGTCTCAGCTGATCTCCCCAACAACTCATATGTTCATTTGGAGATACCTTGATACTCTTTACTATTTCCATTTCCCCCCCCATTGCACTTTGTTCATCAAGAATATTGTGCTTGCCTTCCCAATAATTTTACTTGACCATACAAAGCAAGAGAAAGAGACTGAATTCACTACCCTCACCCACGGACTGTTCCTGATGATTATATTTGGAATTATCTGCCTCTTTTCTTACTCGGTTTCTCAGACTTTGCTGTAGCTTTTAGAGAAAGTCTTTGGCAGTTTATCTACCATTTTCTATAATCTGCCAAAATGCCCATCCCTGTTTGTTCTAAAAATTGAGAGTTGGCTATGTTAACAGCAATAGCAAAAATATATCCCAATAGGATTCTAAAGTAATTTTTCTTTTAAATAGAAGAGTTATATATAATTTAATCATCAATATATTCTGTGAGAGACTCATTCAACTTCAAATCATTCCTACTAGGATTTCTATTTAAAATGTTCTTTTCAGAAGAATTTTACCACGTCTGTGATACTAATAATGTATTTGTCAATCAAGAACAAATGGCAGTTTGTTTAGTGGGGTTTAGTGAGAAGAATCCTCAATTTAGCAGCAGAGGACCTAGCTTCAAATGCTAGCTCCCCTGCTTACCACCTGGCTGACTAAACAAGCCATTCAGTTTCTCTATGCCTCAGTTTCCTCATCTGTAAAAAAAAATTGGGTTGGACTGGATTATCTATAAGGTCCTATCTAAACTCACAAAATAGGATTTAACATGTAATTCCTTTTTTCTGATCTTTTTTTATTTTCTTTTTAAAACTTGTTTCACTTTATTTTTACTCCATACCCAGTCCAAGATGTTTGTCACTTTTTTTTGAAGAACCTAGAATCTAGAGAAAAGAGGCAACCCTGTAGATTAGAGGTTCTTAACCTTTTGGGCAACATGTATCCCTTCAGCAATCTGGTGACCCGTGTACTGACCTCTTTTGAGAATAATGAAAATAATATAAAAGATAATAAATAATATAATAAAATAATAGATAAAAATGATAAAAAAATAAAATAAAAAATAATTTTAAATACATACAATAAAATGTATAAAATTATAAATGAAATTAATTATTTTGAAATATAGTTGTCAAAATATTAAAAAAAACAAACTCATGATAGAGTAATATATTGTGCTTTTAAAAATACATTAAATAACAAGAAAATACTTGAAAAAATAGGAGAAGCTATCCAGTGGAGAGACTACTGGGAATGAAGTTGGGAATATCTGAGTTCAAATTCAGTCTCAGACACTTACTACCTTTGTAAACCTGGGCAAGTTACTTAACCCCTGTTTGCCTCTGTTTTCTCAACTGTAAAATGAGAAATAATAATAGCACCCACCTCTCAGGATTGTTGTGAGGATCAAATGAGATAATATTTGTAAGATGGTTAGCATGGTGCCTGACACCTAGTAAGTGCTATATAAATGTTAGTTATTATTATTATTAAAAGACATATCAGTATGAAGGCTGTTGTTGCTTAGTTTGAATAAGAACATTAAGTTATAGAGTGGTCTTTGGAACTGTCTGTTGAAAATCCCCATTTGCCCACATCACTCATAATAGAGAAATACAAATCAAGACAGGTTTCATAATTTCTGTGTCCTGAAAGTTAACAAAGATTGCAAATTATGGGAATAGTCAATGTGGGAAGGGTTGTGGGGAGATAAGCACACAAGTACATTTTTGGTGGAGCTGTGAATCAGTACAACCATTTTGGAAAGCAATTTGGAATTATAAGAATAAAGTACCTAAGTCATCCCTGCCCTTTGACCTAGAGCTTCCATGACTAGGCTTATATAACAAAGAGGCTGTGGATAAAAGAAAGTCCCCTTTTAAAATAAAAATATCGATGTTTTGTTTATTTTTAATATTAAACTTCAGTAACAAGACAAAAATTTAATATTAACTATCTTAAAACCAAAATACTTATAACAGTACTTTTTGTGATAGCAAAGAAATGGAAACAAAGTAAAAAATAAAAAATGAATATTGAAAAAATTACAAAGAACAAGCATGATCCCAAAGAAAAGATATGAGAAGATACCTCCACCCCTTTGCAGCAGTGATAAGTTTATATGTAGGGTACATTGTGCATATGTTCACACTTTTTTAAATGTATTGATTTGTTTTGATAATTCTAGTCTTTCTTCTTCTTTAAAAATATTGTTACATAGGATGCCACATATGGGCTATTCAAGGAGGACTAGCCCCTCTGGTGAGGACTTGCTGAGCCCTTTTCAGGGTTGCTCATCTCCCTTTGGTGTCTACCTGGCACTCAACTGTTACCTGTGGGTCCAAGAAGCCGTAGCATGGGCAGCAGCCATACCCTGCTAAATTGACTTGACTGATGGGTTAAACCAAGTGCAGGGTAATCAAAAGGCCTCCAAAGCATCAGTGAGTTGGGTGGATGTCTATCCCAAGCATGTGAAGACTTCCCCAGGAAAAATGGAAGAATGAAAACAGTTTGTTCAAATGGTCATGAAGGTGGCTGAAGCAGGTGCTGTAGAGGACTTAGAGCTTGGTTAGGCAGAGAAGATGCCAAGGTCATCCACTGCATGCTGGGCCATCATCAGTTGTCTTGACTTTTGCCTTGCCATTGGACTTGGAAAAGAGAATGAAGCTGATGCTTTTGTGCAACTTTTATCACTTAAATACAATTTACCCAACGCATCACTGCATTGGTCCTCTTTAAAAATAAGGGACAAAAAACAATATAGGATGGCTTACTTGAAGGGGGGGGAGGAATACTGAGGAAAAATTATAGTGACATCAATAAAACATTCAAGAAAAGAAAATTCAAATTTGCAAAGATATTTTGTCCCAAATGAAACTAAACATTTTACAGCTTACTTTACAAAACAAGGATACATTGCTCTTGGGGTATATCAGAATTCACTGAAGTTTTTTGAGCTAAACTCCAATTGTAGTAAGTTTTTTGTCCTTATGTTAATGAGCTTTTCTCAGTAAGGTCAACATCTTTGATATAGTTTATGTCAAAAAGAAAAAGGATTGTGAGTCATCCAAGGTTCAACTTTAAAGCCATTAAATTAGAAATCACTTTTCAAATAGTTCTAAAGTGCTTATTTTTAAAAATTACATTTTATTTTTTCAATTAAGCATTTATTTTCTTTTTCTCCCACTCCCCCCAAACCTGGGAAAAAAAGAAAAGGAAAACCTGAAGCAAAAATGCTTCACATATTTGCTAAACCTGACAAATTTCCATATTGACCATGTCCAAAAATATATTTCATTCTTCATACTCAGACCATCTCCTCTCTGTCAGGAGATGAATAGCATTCTTCACTAGGGAATCATGGTTGATTGTTGCATTGATCAGAGTTCTAAAATCTTTCAAAGTTACTCATTTTTACAATGTTACTGTTAAAATATAAATTATTCTGTTTACTTCACTCTGCATTAATTCATATCAGTCTTCCTAGGAATCTCTGAAACTTATCTCCATCATTTCTTGTGGCAAAATAATATTCCATCACATTTGTATATCATAATTTGTTCAGCCATTCTTGGCAGATTACTCTTTTCTAAGGGAATAACAATTTTACTTCTCAAATTCATCTTGGTAAGGCACTTCATACAACATTGGAAAGTTTGCAAGAATGTTAACCTCTACTCTATTCTTCCAAATAGGCACTTCAGTCAAGAAAGCTTGAGATTTTTTAGTAGCCTACATAATAGTGACTTCAGAATCTTAATTTAAAAGATTCATCTCATTTATATTGTTAAAATCTGCCAATAAACCAACTTTGTATGACAATCTTTTCTTTCCATGGTGTAAGAGTGGTTTTCTTTTTATCGTTTGAAAAAGCGAAATTTCTGCTCTATCTGTAAAAACCCTTGAAGGTATCCACTTGAAAGTCAGGAAATTTCTGTGTGACAGAGATGCACTTCATATGCTGCTCCTATTTCTTGACAAAATCTTTTAAAACTGTGATGACTTAGAGACTACTTCTGATAAAATTGATTATTTTCATGGCTATTGACAAAACTTTCAAGGTTGTCAGAAGAGTCTTTGTTGTCAGTGCATGTCTGTATAAAAAAAAGCAATGAATGACAACAACCTGAGGAACTCATTTTTTCACAAAAGTAATAAGTGTCTCAGGAATTCCATTTGTACAAAGAGTATGAAGTTTTTCCTTCCAGTCAGGGCTTTTTGTTTGTTTTTGTTTTTGGCAAGAAAAATACTTTTGACCATTCCTAAAACATTGACTCAGTTTTTCATTTTTAAAAGGTAAGTATTACAAAATTCTTACAATGTAAGAATTCTTCTTTGATGGCATCAACATGTACACATTAAATGATAGAAAGGAGCTGACTATGAGATGTATATCTTTGCATATGGAAAGGGAATGGTGAAGCTGCCAATTTCTCTATGACCTGCTTCCAAAATGTTAAAAAAGAAACATCAATTCTTTTAGAATGTATCACATATTTTTTTGACAATGGAACAACTTTCAGGTTTTTAATTCTGGTTCCTGTGCACAAATCAGCTCAATTATTTCCAATGCATATGACTTTTTAAAAGCCTCTCTAATAGTGTGAAGCTTCTTTTGTTTGGCAATCCAGTAATTTACTCTATAGCTACTTTTGTGGTATTGCAAATCTAAATTTTGGAAGTATTCTGCTTCTTTTGAATTGAACTTTCTTTGCATGAAAAGAACCTGCATCTCTATAGGAATTTTCAAGATGGACAGATATGTGAGGTGCTTATTTCTATTTACAATAATTTTTCCACTCAAAAAATACTCTGGCTTTTGTGTCCTGTAATATTCATTAATGCAAGTGAAATCATATAAGGCATAGAATTCATCATATTTGCTTTTCTTTGGCATTTCAACTTAAATTAGATCTGTAAAAATGTAGAATAATTCTAATTTTTAATGAATTATTTTCTTCAGTGAACTTTTTTGTACCTCCTTTTCCATTTGACCAATTGTACTTTTTGAGGAGTTGTTTTTTCAGTAAATTTTTTTCTTTCTTTTTAACATTTTTAAAAAAATATTTATTTGGGGCGGCCAGGTAGCACAGCGAGTAAGAGCACCGGCTCCAGTGTCAGAACGACCTGGAGATCGAATCCCGGGCTCAGACATTCAGCACCACACCCAGAAATAACTGGCCATGTAACCTTGAGCAAGTTACTTAACCCCAATTGCTTTAAAAAAAAATTTTATTTTTAGTTTTCAATGTTCATTTCTGCAAGCTTTTGAGTTCCAAATTTTCTCCTTATCTCTCCCCTTACCCACCCCAAGATGGAGTGAATTCTGATTACCCCTTCTCCCAATCTGCCCTCCATTCTATGACCACCCCCCCGCTCATCTCCTTCCCTTCTATTGTAGGGCAAGATAAATTTCTATACACCATTGCCTGTATATCTTATTTCCCAGTTACATGTAAAAACACTTTTAAACATTTGTTTTTGAAATTTTGAGTTCCACATTCTCTCCCTTCTTCCCTTCCCACCTACCCTCATTGAGAAAATGAGTAATTTGATATAAGTTATACATGTATAGTCATGCTTCCATAACAGTCATCTTCGGTGAATTTTTGTGTTTTACCATTTGCCTTGTTCTGTTTTTTAAGGCATCATTTTCTTTAGTCTTTTTTGTTCCTGCTTTACCAAGTTGTTGACTCTTTTTTCATGATTTTCTTGCATCACCCATGTCTTTTCTTTTCTTTTTTAGGCAATTGGGATTAAGTGACTTTGCCCAGGGTCACACAGCTAGTACGCGTCAAGTGGCTGAGGCTAGATTTGAACTCAGGTCCTCATGACTTGAGGGCCAGTGCTCTATCCACTGTGCCACCTACCTTCTGCCTCTCCTTTTGTTTTCCAGTTTTTCCTCTACCTTTTCTATTTAAATTTTTTAAAAATTTGAGCTCTTCCTGGAATTCTTTTTGGTCCTGAGCCCATGTTTTTCTTTGAAGTTTTGGATATATTAGTTTTGACTTTGTTTCTTCTTCTGAGTTTGTGTTTTGATCTTCCCTGTCATCATAGTAATTTTCTGTGATTAGGTTCTTTTTTATTGTTTGCTCATTTTTCTGGCTTATTTTTTTTTACTTTTTGCTTTATGTTAAAATTTGGCTTTTCTCCCAGGATGTAGGGGGGACTGTCCCAAGCTTTGATTTTTATGCAGCTGTTTTCAGAGCTAGTTCTGGATGTCTGTAAGTTTTCAGTTCTTCTTAGGTAGTATGATCTAAGGAGACATATAATCATGGCTCTCTTGGCCTGTGCTTTGGTCTGTGAGCAACCACAAATACTCTTTTCTGCCTTGGAACTGTGACCAGGATCCCTGCCCCACTCAGGCCTCAAGTTCTGCTATTCTGGGACTGTGACCCAAAACTGAAATGTGCATCCACATATGGACAATACAATACAGTCCTGCACCCAGTACCAAGAAAGGGACCCCTGTAATCTCCTTATGACCAGTTGTTCAACCTGCTTACCATCTGTGGACTGAGAGCTCCAGAAGCCTTTGACACCCTTAAGGCCTGCTGCTGGCTTACTGAGGTGCTGCCCCTGTCAGGACTGTACTTCATCCCATGCTCTATCCTTACCCCTATGTGACAGACCTTTCCTATCAACCTTCTAAGTTGTCTTGGGCTGAAAAATTGTTCCACCCCATCCTTTTGTAGGTTCTAGTGCCTCCAGAATTCTTTTTGAGTTGCTATTTAAAGTTGTTTGGGAGGGAATGGAGAGTCCCAGCCTTTTCTCCGCCATCTTGTCTCTGCCCTTTTATGTGTTTTAAAGTGATCTATTTTATAAATCTACACAGAGATAATATGTATATTAAGAGAAGTGTAAAATATTCAAGAAGTAATAAATAAATAAAATAAAGCAAATTTTACAGTTTATCTAAAGTTTTAACACTTTTAATTTTTTCTTAAAATTCTTGTATAGGCCCATAGAAATAGGGACTATAGCAGTAGCTCAGGAGTCATGTCTTTCCTGAAATTTGGCTGTTGTTACACATGAAGTTTCATAAGCTTTCTGTTCCTTCCTAGAAAAAAACTGATTCTCATTTCTGATATTTACAGTTTTCTTACAAAGTTAGTTAATGTGTAGTACTTTCATGGATTAATAGTGTATTAACACCATCCATACGATACAACATTTTCATCTTTACTTCATACCAGAGACAGGGTGCAAAAAGGGAATACAAAGAGACAAGTAAATAAAAGAAACAACCTCTTTATTCACAGAATTTACCAGCCTATCCATGACCTGAATCACTGCTCAATTTATTAGCCATAATAAGTCACTTTACAAAACATACTTCAACTGTTGTCTCAACTGTATCAGTTCAACTTGTTTGGTTGTTCTATGTTAGCAGATCTACATTTGTAGCCCAGGTCTCTATCCATGTTATAGAAGGTCTTGCCCACTCTACAGAGAGTTAAGAATTCTCATATGAACAACTCAATTGTGCAAAACTTCAAAAAATTATGAAAACAACTCACCTCCTTCCACGTATTGATCAATGTAGATAGGGAATACTTCAAAGCAATGTAGATTACACACAATTTTACAGTTTGGTAGCTAAATGGCAACTAGGTGAAGAGTTGCCTGATTGTTGACCAGCTATGTGGCATGAACATCTGTAGACAGGAAGACTGTAATAATATGTGATCTAGGGCCAATTAGACCTAGCTCTGCAGTAATTTTGAAGTACTGATGAACATAAATGATATTATGAGATGTAAGCAAAAAATGGTATAAAATTATCTGTGATTTTTATTTATATTCATAGGCACTGCTAATCCTATGAGCATATTGCTTATATTCATAATTGAAAGAAACACTAAGTTCCAGTTAAAATAAAGATCAAATTAAAATAAATTCAGTTAAAATAAAGATTAAATTAAAATAAACAAACTCCCTGAAATCTGTGTACTCTTTTGGGGGGAGGGTGGTTTGTGGTCTCCAGTCTAAGGACCTCTAATCTAGGGAATCAAGTTTTCCAGATGATATTGTATTGGTAGTATTAAGCTCCAAGAACTCAGCATGATTTCTTCGAAAACTCACAATTACTCAAAAGAGATTGGCTTAACAGTCCACATATGAAAAAAAAACCAACTAAACATTTTTTAAAATGTCCATTGTTCTGACTATGATCGATGCTTAAATGACCAATTCATTGAGTTAGTACATTAATGACTATATCTGGGGCAGGTGCTACGTGAAGACGAGTAGGGCCATAAATGAAACATGAAGAGGAAATATGCTGGATTGCATTTAGAAGATTGCTTTCAAAGTTCCTAACTCAGCACAAAATCCATTTATTTTCATTACCAAAGTTCTAGTGATACTGAGCCTTGGCACACTCTAATTTCAAAAGAATCAAGTTTGTGAAAGGGGAACAGAAAGACAAATGGTTGACACAAGTAGACTGCAACATATTTTCAGTTATGATCTACGAAAAAAGTAGTGTAATTCAGAGGTGTCAAACACACAGTTGTCAGGTTGCAAGCAGCAAACCCCCAAATGAGGCTAGAGCCAGATTAAAGTGTAATTAGGAAATATTTATCAAACTAAATTAAAAAATAATAAAACATAGAAAATGTTAACATGTGGTTTTCTAAGTTAATATGTACCCATAGGGATCCTTATTTTATTTAATCCTTATTTATTTGTGACCTTTTTTCTTTTTGATTTTGACATAACTGGTGTTAGTCTTTCAATAAGGAAATGCATGTCTGGAAAGGGAGGTGGGTTAGTTATTTAGTATTAGCAAGGCATAGCATATGAGCAGCCCAGGGTACCCATGAAATTGGTGGTGGGGGTAGGGAGAAGACCTCCAGCATATTGAGTAGATCCCTGTGATAGTAATGGAATGTGGAGATTCCCCTGTATTGGGCTTGGTTTTCAAATTGATTGTATTAAAACCCAGAGCTTGTTAATCCCACCTGTGGGATGGACTTTTTGATGTGAAAAGAAAGTCCTGACTGGGAGGAGCTGGTGACGTAGATTTGGAGAGACACTAGAGAGAGGCGAGAGATCTTTTTGGAAGCAGCACCTCGTGGAGAGAGAGACTAAGAGAATTGCTGGTGGCCTCTTTGAATTGCCCTGGACTTTTGAGACCTGGCCCCTGAGCTGCCAAGGACTGAGGAGACATGGCTGTTTTGCTGGTACTTTGTCTGTCTGTTTTGATGTTATTTTGCCAGATTTGTCCACTGGTGAAAGACTGTCCTTTTGTTGAAGAAGTCCTGGAACCTGGCTGTTCGCTAAGAAGGCCTGCGACTGTCCTGCAGACAGAGAGTGAATACTGTCCACTGGTGAGGGACAGTACTGTTGTTGCAGGGGTCTGGAGACTGTCCTGCAGACAGAGTGAATACTGTCCACTGGTGAGGGACAGTGCTGTTGTTGCAGGGGTCTGGAGACTGTCCTGCAGACAGAGTGAATGCTGTCCACTGGTGAGGGACAGTGCTGTTGTTGCAGGGGTCTGGGAGCCTTTCTGTTGGTTCAGAAGCCCTGAAGAAGGATTTTCTTGTTGTATGTTTACAGAAATCCTGGGAGAGGGCTTTGCTAATGTGTTCAGGGGTTCTAGGACTGTTCTACAGACAGAGGATAAATTCATGAAGGGACTGGCAATGTATCTTGTGGCTTTGCTAAGCCTTGTCTCCCCAGGAACTAAGATTGCTGAGAACTTGCCTCGTGTCAAGATGAAGAAAAGACCTCCATTTGGGTATTAAGTGCTGTGTTTAAACTTGATGTAACTCTGGGGTAGATTCAATTGTGATCCAGGGGTGGGGAACTTTTGACCTTATGTTTGGAAACTAATCTACATTTGAGAAGAGGGGCTTTGTGGTGGACTTAATTAAGGTATAGCCTAGGGGTGGAGAAGTATTTAGAACAGAGACTTTGTAATTGATTGAATGATTGGAAAGTCCTGGGGTGGGGGTAGTCCTTGGAGATTATTTAATCACACTTAGTAAATGCTGTATTTTGAATGATGTCATGTTTTGATCTTCTCTGTTCTTGGTTTGTCACTGAATAAAATAGAGAGCACCTATGCTGGTATTTTGAACCTGGGAAGTTGCCTTCTTTTGGCATTACATTACAATCCCCTTTGGAATGTCTATGAGAGAATATTGACAAGAGTCTTCACTAGGTGAAGTGTGGAATAGGGTGTAAGTAGCACCAAAGGAGGGAAGGTTCACATCAATGAAATCACAGATTAACTAAATTATTGAAAAAAAGTAGTTCAAGTAACAAGGGGACATCAATTATAGCACCTGGTAAGCAGTTAGAAAGAGAGAGCTGATAACTTGGTTGAGAAGTTAAGTTTGGGGATCTAGGCAAAGAAATGGTCAGTATCATTATGGAAAATGGAAGCCATAAGAATATCAAATGAACTATTACAGAGAAATCATTCAAGTCACTATTTCCTGTTGAATAAGTAAATGTAGGTAAATGCATTACCACATCATTTTGTGTGACCGATTTAAAATAAACCCGATTTCATGCTGAAATTCACTGGATTTGTTTAAAAAGAGCTGGTCATCCACTTTCTGCTTTGCCGTTATAGATGGGGGGAAGGGGAAATGATCATTGTTCTCCCTATGTTTACTATTCAGAATTCATTATCAAAATGGTATTTATGGCAGAGTAGTCATAATTCAAAATATTATTAAAGGTAAGCATTTCAATTTAGGTATTATTTTATCATTGCTAAAAGCAGTGCCTGAATACAAAAATATTTTCAGCTCCATTATGTGAATAACTCAATTTACTCTTTGGTTTTTGTGTTTAGGCCATGATGACCTTCAATGCCTTTTGATGGCTGCCCTCTGGTGGTGACTTATTAACTGTACACATCTCTAACAATTTTCTCTGAGAAAACACAATAGGCAATTTGGCCTGGACAGAATTGTGTAGAGCTATAGAGAAAGGGAAATGCATGCTATACAATTTGTTGTCTCTTCTGTTCTTTGAAAACAATCCCCATTGTGGTGTTTATAGTTCTGGGGTTTATATTTGTGTAAATTTTATATCTCTAGCTGCTAACACTGAAGGATAATTTTCATTTAAATTGTTTCAAATGGTATGTGAGAGTGCATGTGTGTCTATGTGTACATATGTGCATGTATGTGTGTTTGCATTGTGTATGTGTGTGTAGGATAATTAACAAATGAGAAGAGAAATTTTAAAATGGAAGTAAAAATTGGCTTTAAAATTTCCATGCCATCACCTACCTAAACTGCTCTATGTTTTTGATTATGAACTAAGTACTACTTAGAATTGAGACTTTCTTAGCCAGATAGTCTTACTCTCTAAAACAATCTCTGGTTGCAAAATTGACTACTTAGGAAAACTGAATTAAGGTTAGGGGAGACGTAATGAGAACTGGAGAGATGGAGGAAAGGGCTAATCATGTACTTTTTAGAACCTGCTTCATACATAAAGATTTTTCCTTAGATCCCTACTTGGATATAATAATGGTTATGGAGTGTTAACTATCTTTCCGATAGGCATCAGCACAATGCTATCAGATTAGTCTTCTCAAAGATATTCTGTCTTTTAATAGTATGATGGAGAAGGTGGGGAAAGGAAAGGGAATAAGCATTTACATGGTACCTACTATGTGCCAGGCTCTGTGAAATATTAATAATAATAATAGCTAACATTTATATAGTACTTACTATGTACCAGGCATTCCACTAAGTGCTTTACAATTATTATTTCATTTTATCCTCACACTAATCCTGGGAAGTAAGTGTTTTAAATATTCCCATTTTATAGGAGAGGAAATTGAGGCAAATAGTGATTGAATGACTTGCTTAACATCATAAAGTTAGTAAGTGTCTGAAGCTAGATTTGAACTAAGGTCTTCCTGACTAAAGGCCTAGTGCTCTATCCACCTAACTGCCCTATATCTCATTTGATGCTCACAACAACCCTGTTAAGTAGGTGCTATTATTATCCCCACTTTACAGTTGAGGAAACTGAGGCAGACAGAGGGTAAGTGTAAGCGTAAGGTAAGTGTAAGGGTAAGCCCAGCATCATATATCTGGTAAGTATCTGAAGAAGAAAGGCCTAAATTAGGGTCAGTTAGGAGAGCTCGAGTTGAGACCTGATTTTGTCACTAGCTGTGGTTTGACTTTTCTGAAATGTTTTCCTCATCTCCAATGGGAGGTTTTTTTTCTGGAGAGCTGATGATAATACAATTTGGTGGATTGCAACTAGCAGAAGGATATCAATTTGGAAAGAGGTTTCTACTTGAGGGCCCTGGGTTCTGTACTTGGCCCTGTGTTATTTAATGTTTTTTTATTAGTGACTTGCATAAAGGAATACTGACATTTGTAGATGAAACAAAATTGGGCCAAATAACTAAAAATAGTTGATAGAGTCACTCCCTCCTCTCCAGTAACCTCCTCCATGGCCTCCCCATCAATGGCCTCACTGCCCACATTAGAAATCATATCCTGGATATATTCCAGACTTGGGGTCCCAATTTCCTGAGTGGTACGTGTACTCCTTTGAACATTGTTTTAGAAAAGCCTCAGTCATGCTTCCTTTGACTCTGTCCTTGTTGTCTCATAAACTACCTTGTTGTTGAACATGTGCCATTTCTTTACCCCCTCACTGCTGTTCAAGTCTGGAATCATGAATCATGATGAAATCAACTCTCAATTGTTCCTGGATGGGGTGTGCCAATCTATTCCACTTTGTTTCCACTCTCCATCCCTGAAACTTTACACATTAAAGTGTCACTTATTAACCACCACTTTGTTTATGTGTATAATTTCCTCAAGAGAACATAAGCACTTTGAGGACAAAAACTGTTTTTGACCTAGTCTCATTTTTTCTATAAAAAAATCTTAAGACTCTAGCCCATATTAATAGTATCTCTAATTATGTATGCCAGTCATCTCTAAAGTAGGATTCACATGATTGTACTTCAGGTTGTGGGAACAAAATATTAGAGGCTCTAGCTATGTGTATTTTTAATTTGAAAAAAGAAACTAAATTTTTTATATTAGTGCCCTCACTTTGTGTGTATGGTAGTCACCTGTCACTTAGTTATATGAACTGTTTTAAGCACAGTGAGAAGAGGCTGATAGTGATACCCTCATTCATTCCTTCACTTTCAGCATAGAATGGGACAGTTAAGTTGTATAGTAGATAGAGTGCTGGTTCAGAAAGACTCATCTTCCCTAGCTCAAATTTGGTCTCAGACACTTACTAGCTGTGTGACCCTGGGCAAGGCTGTTCGCCCCATTTCCTCCTTTCTAAAAATCTGAGGCAGACCCACTTTGCCTATTTCCTCATCTGTAAAATGAGCTGGAGAAGGAAATGGCAAATCACTCTAGTGACTTTGCCAGGAAAACCCCAAAAGGGGTCACAAAGAATTGGACGTGGCTGAAGTTACTCAACAACAACAAATATTGTGACATATTGATGTTTATATGTGTCCACTTAACTGTATTTGTGGATTATGTTGTCCAATTTTAATGAAATTCTCACAAAACGGATGAGTGACTTAAGATTCTTGTATGTAAGCCACATAGTGAATGAATGGCAAGAAATGGCAGAGCTGTCCCTTCTCCTGCTCTTAATACAAACTCTTCATTAACCACTTTACTAGGTAAAAACAATGATAACCTAAATTCAAAATTATCAAGAGGAATTTTTGAAATATAAATTTATACCCATTATCATTAATAGTGAACCTTGCCTTCAGATATTAGAAGTGATAGCATGAAGCCATCGTGATGAGTGAAACAGTTTAAAACTAAGTTTTTGTTACTGAAAATGTGTGTCATCTATTAAAACTCTAATCTGTACTTCTTGACTTGGAGACAGAATTTTTTTCTTTTTTTGTATTTAGTATATAATTTTTCCCCAGTTACATGTAAAAACTGTATTTAACATTTGTTTTAAAAAATTTGAGTTCTAAATTCTTTCCTTTCCTCCCTCTCTCCCCCGCCATTGAGAAGGCAAGCAATTTCATATAGGTCATATATGTGTAGTCATTCGAAACACATTCATAATAGTCATGTTGTGAAAGAAAACATGGGCAAAAAAACTTGAAGAAAAATAAAGTGAACCCCCCACAAAGTTGCTTCAATCTCTATTCAGATGCCATCAGTTCTTTCTCTGGGGATGGATAGTATTCTTCATTCTAAATTCTTCAGAGTTGTTGGGATTGTTGTATGCTGAGAATAGCTAAGTCATTCACAGCTGATCATCTTACAATATTGCTGTTATTTTGTGCCCATTACATTTCACTTTGCATCAACCCATGCAAGTCTTTCCAGGTTTTTCTGAGAGCATCCTGCTCATCATTTCTTATAGTACAACAGTATTCCATTGTAATTACATACCACAACCTATTCAGCCATTCTGCAACTGATGTTCATCCCTTCAATTTCTAATTCTTTACCTCCGAAAAGAGCTGCTATAAAGAGTTGCTATTTTTGTCCATATAGACCCTTTTCCTTTTTGTTTTTTATCTCTTTTGGGATACAGACATAGTAGTGGTATTACTATGTCAAAGGGTATGCATGATTGTTTAGATCTTTGGGCATAGTTACAAATTGCTCTATAGGATGGTTTAATCATTTCACAACTCCAACAACAGTACATTAATGTCTCATTTTTCCCACATCCCCTCCAACATTTGTCATTTACTTTTTTTGTCCTATTACCTAACCTAATAGGTATGAGTTAATTCCTCAGAATTAACTTTAATTTAACTTGCATTTCTCCTGTCAATGATGAATTAGAATACATTTTTTTTCATATGGCTATAGATAACTCTAATTACTTCATCTGTAAAACTGATGATATCTTTTGATCATTTATCAGTTGGGGAATGGCTCTTATTTTTATAAATTTGACACAGTTCTCTATTTGTTAGAGGAATGAGGCTTTTATCAGAGAAACTTGCTTCAATTCTCCATCCTATTCCCCTTACCCCTGCTTATTCTGTTCTCTGTCACCTTTCACCCCATTCTTCCTCAGAAGTATTTTGCTTCTGAATACCCCTTCTCCCAATTTACCCTCCTTTCTATCACACCCCCCCCACTTGTCTTATCCCCTTCCCCTTCTGTTTTCCTGTAGGGTAAGATAGATTTTTTTTGCCTTTTGGAGGACAATTGGGGTTAAGTAACTTGCCCAAGGTTACATGGCTATTTTTTTTTGTGTGGGTGTTAAGTGTCTGAGGCTGGAACTGAACTCAGGTCCTCCTGACTCTGGGTCTGGCATTTTACTCACTGCACCACTAAGATAGATTTCTTATACCCTATTTCCAAGACCAGAATTTTTTAACCTGCTTAAAAATTTCCCAAATGAAAAATTTGGAAGAATTTTGAACACTTTTGTTAAAAAAATAAGACTCATTTTAGGAAATAGTGGGAAATAAAATTAGATAGACAATAGGACTACATAATGGGGAGTAGAAGGTGTCTTGAAAGTAAAAAAATTTGACTAGATATATTAAGGAATAGGGAATCATTTGCAGGTTCTTGAGCAGGGGAACGATCATGATGAAAACTGCTTTTTGGAAATTAATTTAGCAACTATGTGAAATATGAATTGGAGAGGAGAGTAGAGGCAAGAAGGTTACTTAGGGGAGTGTTGCCATAATTTAAGTGGGAATTAATAAGGACTAGGATGTTGGCAATGAGAATGAAGAGGAAGAGGCAGATACAGGATGTATTTTCAAAGAAAAATGACAGGATTTGGTAACAGATTAAACATAATATATGAAATTCCCTGTGGACAAGGGTCATATCCTATTTCCTTTGATAACCTTTCGGAAAGGAAGTGTTAAGAGGTTTGGTGGAAAATGGCAGATGGTCCCAAGAATAGTTAAGGAGAATCTGGAAAGTATTTCTGCTAACAAAAAAAGGAAATACAACCAGTTTCCTATTAGTGAGAAAAATGAACCCCCTAAAGTGGTCGTATTTATTTGAATTTGAACTATTTGAAGTTATAATTATGTAAAATATGGTAATTGGTTCCAGTCCAATGAAAATATGCAGTGCAAATTCGAATAATGCAACCAATTCAAGGGACTCATTATTCACATTAATCAAGGCCTAGATTATCTAATTCATATTTTCTATCAATCAATCATTAATTTTGCATTAGCAAACTCCTCTTTAAAAATGACAATGTCACCTGGAAGGATGAAGCCTATCAATTATTCACACTTTAATACAAATTACTTTAATAAAATTCTTTTTTTCCCTCTTGACACCTGACTAAGATTATCTACATTAATATAATTGGAATTTTGAAGTGGGCAGGGAATTATTTTTGAGGGGAGAAATATTTGACAGGAGGAAAGGCCTTAAGGTGTCTCCAGGGAGGATTTTGGACAGTTGGAAGGTAGAACAGAATCACTGTATACTTGGTAAGAAAGAGGAGAAAGTCTGGAAGAAATATAGAAAGGTGCCAAAAAAACCCTTTCCCTACTTCGCAATTTTGTCCAGACACCTGTGGTTCCAACAACTTGTTTGTGCCTGAAAACTATCTCCTCAGCTGTCATTCACCTTATAGCTCAATCCTATTGTGAGCTAGATTTAGAGTTGGCAAAGATCAAAGAAATCATATTCTCCAACTCTCTTATTTTACAAATGAGAAAACTGAGGCCTGAAGAGATGGACTTTCTTGATCAAATCAGATAGGTAGTAAGCAGCAGCATTGCATCAGAGCTTACATCCCCTGGGTCTTTTCACCTCATCATGTTGTCTCCTGAAGTCATTTAGAGGATGCTTTCACTCCCTCCCCTCTTCAATCACCCAGGAAACCAACAAATGAGAGATGGGCCTAGGATTAGTAGGGCCCCCACCATTTGTTGGGAGGTACACCATTATAGCTATAATGAGTTGTAATGAAACCCTGTGTACGGGAGGGGGACCTTTCACATAGAATACCACATATACCCATCTTCACTTTAATTCTGGTATTACATAGGCTTCAGGGCCTCAGTTATAGTGATAAAAACCCAACTTTTTTCAGTTCTTTAACTTCTAGTAGAATTATAATCTTTATGGTAAAAACAAGAGAAACTTCAGACACAGCAGCATTCAAAAAAATGTTGACATTTGCCTTACAAATTCTCACATAAACCTGACTAGAGGTGGCCAAGACAAGTCTTGCCCACTAGTAATTCAACCCATAACTATTTCACCAGAACTGATTCCTATTGTTGAACAAAGAGTAAGTAACATGTTGAATGCTGAGATACCTAAGAATTGGCAAGTTTCTTCTGACCACTCACATGAGGGCATCCTTTAAAGTTTGTGGCATTTATTTGACAGTGATGACATATAGATGTACACATAGATAGACATAAATAAGATAGATAGATAGATAGAAAGACAGAACTTGCATTAAATACTACTCTGTGCCAGGCAGAAGCTTTGCTAAATGCTAGAGATACAAATACAAGCAAAAAAGAAAGGTCCTGCCCTCAGGGAGCTTACGTTCTAATGGGAGAAGACAATACACAGAGTGTTGATACCTGGGAGAAGGGGAATATGGCACATGAGGTGGCATCCTTAGGAGATGAAAGAGAAGTGGCATGGACGCTTGGGCCAAGACAACAAAAACGAAAGCTTAGGTTCTGGGGGCAAGAAAAGGAGGAAAGTAGATGGCATGGAGTAGAAATGGCAGAAAAGCAATGATGAGACTTAACAGTAACAAATGAGGTAAATTTACAATTCCTAAAATCCTTACTGAGGTAAAGAGGTAATAAAGGCCCATTGTGTGATATTATAGTGACTGACAATCACTATTTTGTAAATGACTTGTGTAAATAACACATAAATATATCACTTTAAGGTTTACAAAATGCTGATTTATATATCTCAATCACATAGGATCAAACGTTAGAGCTGGATGGAATCTTAGAAATCATCTGGTCCAACTTTTATTTTTACAGACGAGGAAACTGAGACCCAGAGAAATGAAATTATTTGTCTAAATTTCAGGGTCCAAGTTCTAACTCTGGTATCCTAATAAAGTAGTGCTATTTTCACTTCATTGTGATTGCTGCAACAAAGTTTTAAAGTAGAATTAGGAAAATTATGAGACTGTGTTAACTAGATGAACCAGCTGATCAGAGCGTAGGTTCAAGTGATAGGGAGCAAGAAATAACTCATATTAAGAGGCTTATGGTGATAGAATAAACCAACATTTATCAGAGAGATACAGAGGAACTGGTACCAATCAGCAGCTTCTCATGCTAGTGGTTACAGCCATAGCAGGTCCCAAAGCAACAGCCCAATCAGCTGTGTGTCATCCAAGACCCAAGGGTGAATTCCATTGATAAACAACCAGGAATGTACGGTGTTGGTCAATCCCATTACTTCAAGGACCCAGGTCTTCTAGGGGCTGAAGGAATTTTGTACTCACCAGGGGTTGGGTATCTGGGTTCTTTACATTGAGACCCTTATGATAGGAAGAATCCCACAGTATGGAAAACAAGATACAACCTGGCCTTTTGGTCAATTTTATGACTCACAGGGTAACATTCTTTTACTCTGACCTTGCAGAAATTACAGTTAAGATTGGGTGTGGAGGTGTATGTCAGAAGCCTAAGTAAGGCAAGTGGTACATGCCTTTCTTATCTTGTTGAGAAAGCCAGGGGCTGAGAGAGGCAAACCTCTACTAGAAAGACAAAACTCAAAAAAATAATGAGGTGATTCACAAGGAATGGAAATCAAAGCAGAAATACAAAGCTGCAAAGCATGAGTATATGCCTATCAAATATGTGTGGTTAAAAGGGCTGGTCCCAGGTCTGGGAACTTTCAAGATGATTCACAGCTCAATAAAAGACTTGCTGCCCCTCCTACAGAGCCTTCCTAAGAAGAGATCTACCACAACTGAGAAAACATTTTAAGGTTCTACTAAATCCTTCTGGAGGTCCTGCCAAATCAATTTGAACTAATGGCTAAATGTTCTTGGTTACTTCTCTTGGAAAAGTTGATGCTTTATTACATTGAATAGTCTGGCTTGCATTGAACTCCTTTTTGGTATAGGAACAGATCCTAAATCATCACACATAGTTCTAGTGCAGGGGTACTTAACCCTTTGGGGGCTAAAGGATAGAGTTCAGGAATCTATGAAGTTGGAAGGGAAAAAAATGATATCTTTATTTTCACCAATCTCTAAGTGAAATTTAGCATTTTCCTTTAATTATTTTTAAAAAATTTTCTAAGAGACCACTCTGTGCTACCAGCCCTGCCAAAAGTGTCCATGACACAGACAAAATGTTAAGATCCCTGTTCTAGCCAATGTTTTCATTTGAACAATTCTGAGATGTGATACATGTAGTGAGGCATGATAAAGATCTTCTGGAATAACGTGGTGATTGCCACCCTTCAATGGCATATGTAATGGACTGATGATCCATGGTAATGAGTAGAATTCCTTAGACAGGTTCTGTATTGAACAATTCCTCAAGGTTGGCCTCTTTTCCAGGCCAACTTGAGATCCCATGTAGTAAATAATGCAATTTGATCAGCCTGAAGGGATGGGCCAGAGAGGTCTTATAACATCAATGCTTTCCATGTAACTACCACAGAATGACTGGGGAAGACAGAATCCTTGAATCAGAATTAAAAAGGACTTCATAGGCCTTCAAGAAACAGCTAAGTGGTATAGTGCCTAGAACATGGCACAGAGTAAGGAAAACCTTGGGCAAGTCACTTAACCTCTGTCTGCCTCAGTTTTCCCAACTGTAAAATGGGAATATAATAGTACCTTCCTCACAGAGTTGTTGTGAAGAACAAATGAGATAATATATGTAAAGCACCTTACTTGAAAGGCCATATAAATGCTAATTATTATTATTTTTTTTATTATTTATTTAGTTCACCATCTATACTTGAACAAGAATACCTTCACTTCCTACCCAGAGTAGACATCCAAACTTTGTTTGAAGATTATGTATAAGGAAGAAGCCATAACTTCCAGAGGTGACTTATTTCAATTCTGTAGGGCTATAAGTATTAATAAGTACATAAAGTTTACATCTTTGTCTATCTCTTCCACCCATTGCTTCTAGTTCTACTTTTTAGGACCAAGCAGAAAAAAATCTAATCCCTATGACTTTTACACCAAATTCCTATCAAATTCTTGAAGAAGTCTTTTCTTCTAAATCTTCTTTTCTCTGGGCTAACCATTCCCATTTCTTTCAGTAGATCCTCCTACTTCATGATCTAAAAGCTCTTCATTTTTGTGGCTTCCTTCCTCTAGCAAATTCTTTCCTAAAATATAGCACCAAAATGGAACACCATACCTCTGATATGGACAGAGTAGGTACAGCAAAGCCATCACTCTCCTAGTCCTGAATTTACTTCTCTTAATGCAGCCTAATGTTGAAGCACAATGAGACTGAGATTTACTTAAATCCCTAGATCTTTTTCTAACAAACTTCTGTCTACCCACACCACTCCATTTTATACATATGAAGTTGATTAAAAATTCAAATATAAGACTTTTCATTTATCTCTATTAAATATCATTTTACCACTTTATCAGATTCAACTCTGTTCTATTCTATGAAGACATTTTGGGGACCCCATCTCTAATTCAGTGTGTTGGCTACCCCTCCCAGGCTTGTGTCATCTGAAGATTTTGCAGTCAAGCCATATATAATGTTATTGGTGGCAATGGCCCAAGGCATCAGTGTTGAATGCTGATTCAGTATTATTCCTATAGGTTTTCAGATTGGTTCTAAGCATCTGGTCAAAAATTCTAGCACCATGAAATAATTTGCAGATTTATCTTATAAAAAGATCACAAGAAACTTGTGATGAAGATAAATTAAAAATGCCCTGACACCCCCAGCACATATCAAAAGCTTCTTAGATTAGTTCTGTTTCTGAGATAATGTTGCTCTTGAAGTAATCATTGCCTCTGAGTCGTCTGAAATTGTGCTGTAAGCCTGACTCTAGCAATATGACATGAGATATAAATGTCAGGGAGCAGTAGTGATTTATTTCCATTATGTTGTACTAAGGCAGACACATTTCACCCACCTCTAATCTGTGGCTCCAAGAAATTGTAGTGTGCACAGGGGCCACACCCTAGTAAAACTGTCTCAGCAGATGGGCTACATCAGGTTAAGCATAGCCAACAGGCCTCAAAAGCATCAGTGAGTTTGGGAGGATGTCTACCCTAAGCATGTGAAGACTTCCCTCAGCAGATTGTAATGGTAAGCAAAGTAGTACTTTGCTCCTTGTTTCAGTTATTCAAGTACCTTTGATTGTGTCAAGTCTTTGATGGAAATAGTATACATAGTGTTGTCCTTAATAGGCCAAAGGGAGTTTGGAGACCTTTCCTGACCTTAATAGGCCTAATGTCATCGCATGGAGCCCATGGTGGGAGGAGCTTACCGAAAGAGTGGAATAGGAAGGGTAGAACAGGAAGGAGCTGAGCAGATAAAAGCTCTAGCACAAGCTGGGGCCAAGAAGAACTGAGAGAGAGGATATTTGTGATGTTGGCACTCTGTTGTTCTGTCTGTTACACTGTGTTGGTGTTACTTTGACAGAAGCACTCTGTCTGTTGACTTGTGTTATTTTGTCAGACAGAAGCATTCCATCTGTTGAATTGTGTTACTTTGTCAGGTAAAATGATATTTAATAGAGATAAATGAAAAGTCTTATATTTGAATTTTTAATCAACTTCAAATAAAAAGCCCTCTGTTTATTTGTGCTGATTTCTCAGAGAGAAAGTGAATTGAGATGATAGTGTTGGTAATACATGTAAATATTGTTGTAGCCCTGTTGAACTTTGTTTTCCTAGAAACAGAAACTGTGAAGAGCTTGGGGTAGAGCAGTCCCTGTGAGATGTGATATGGAACAGGATCGGAGAGCTGCCTATCTGTGAATCTAGGCAACAGTCAGGTGAATCCAGGCAAGAGCTGGGAGTCTGGAAGAGGAGCCATGGGGTTTGGAAGTTAGCCTTGAGCCAAGATGAAAGAGAACTTTACTTGGGTATGCAGTAGTGACTGATGATACTGTAGCTTACTGTGACCTAGGGGTGGATGACCTTTGTACTTTCCACTACCCCTTAAGGATGATTGGCTTAAGGATGATTACCCCTTAAGGACGATTGGAAGCCAGCCTCAAGTCAAGATGAAAGAAGACTTTAGATGGGTACTTTATATTGATTGAGGAGATTGTGACTTGCTGAATGATATGTTTTATTTAAGACTATGTGGCCACCTTAGTAATAAATTATTATGTTGTTGCTAATGTTGTGCTGTAGTTTCTTGAATATTTTGCTTTAGTTTATTGCTGAATAAATAGAGAGTTGACTATACTATGCAATTAGATTCTAAAAGTTATTCACAGCAGCAGTCCTCAGGAGAGCTACTTGTTATTGGCTTTACACAAATGAGAACAATTTGTTCCAATGGCCATGAAGGCAGCTGAACCAGACTCTGTGAAGAGTTTAGAGCTTGGTTAGACATCAAAGATGCCAAGGTTATCCACTGCATCCCAGGCCAGCAGCAGTTCTCTTAACTTTTGTATTGCCAGTGAACTTTAATAGCTCTAGAAGAAAGAGTGAGGCTGACTATTTTGTGCAACTCTGCCTCACTTAAATCCAACTCATATGCAAGTCAAGACATCACCCCATGATATCATTAGTCATCTTTGAAAATGAAGGATGAATAGTAACAACAATTAGCACAGATTCAAAATAACTGCCTGGCATTCTGGAAAGCAGGCATAATCATAGGATGTTAGAGATTTGGTAGGAATCTTAGAGGTAGGACATAAAATCCAAACCCCTCATTTTATAGGTGAAAAAATTAGGTCCAAAGAGTTAGGGTGTATAGCAGCAAGCACCCTAGCATACCCAGGGTGGCTGCCAACACAGGTTCTTAGATCTGCTTCTCCAAAGGAAAGCAACTGAAAATGGGTTAACAATCTTACTTTAATCAATCAAACATATATTATTTTGCCTATTCAGGGGAAAAAGTCAGCACCCTGAACTTCAGAGAATACAAACAGAAGTCACAACAGAAAATAACACAATTCAGCAGACAGGCTTCTAACTGTCTGACCATTACATCCATACCTAGTTAGTTACCAGAGAGGAAAGCACCAACATCTGGGTTTTCAAAGCCCCAGGGTGGCGGGGGGGTGGGGTGGGGGGAGGCGGGGGAGAGTCTCATCTGGTCAAATCACACAACTCTTCCCAAAGTGAGCCCTACAGCAAAACCTCACATCAGGGTATATATATATATATATATATATAGCTATATATATAGCATTCTCCTGGGTCAGAGACCATCACAACCCTTGTGACCCATGGCCCAATCACAAAGTAATAAGGTGTGGGTGTTCCTGAAGAACAAGCCTCCCACCACAGGCTCCAGGTGACCACATACAGTCCATTAAGGGGCAGAGCATATTCTAAAATCAAGGAAGGTTCTGAGAGTCACCTAAGCCTATCAAAGGGCCTAGGGGCAGAGAAGATCTTCAGATTCCCATTCCCATAACAAAGTGATATGTCCAGCTTCATCCAGCAACATATTAGTGGAACTAGACTAGAGGCCAAGTGTTCTCAATCCTGCCTAGATTTAGCTAGGTGGTCCAGAGGAGAGAGTTCTGGGCCTGGAGTCAGGAAAACCTGAGTTTAGATTGTTACTAGCTATGTGACTCTGGGCAAATCATTTAACCCTTGTCTGCCTTTCTTCAACTGTAAAATATAGATCCTAATAGCACCTACCTCTCACAGTGGTTGTGAGGCCCAAATGATAAAATATTGTAAAGCACCTGACACATAATAGACAACATATGAATGAAAATGACAACATAATGTTGTTCAATCATTTTAGTCATGTCCCCCTCTTTCTGACCCCACTTGGAGTTTTCTTGGCAAAGATAATAGAGTGGTTAGCCATTTCCTTCTCTAGATCATTTTACAGATATAGAAAGTAAGGCAAACAGGGTTAAGTGACTTGCTCAGGGTCACACAGCTAGTAAGTGTCTGTGGCCAGATTTGAACTTGTAATGTAATGCCAAGGAAAGGCAACTTCCCAAGGTTCAAAATACCAGCATAGGTACTCTCCATTTTATTCAGTGACAAATCAAGAACAGAGAAGGTCAAAACATGACATCATTCAAAATACAGCATTTACTAAGTGTGATTAAATAATCTCCAAGTACTACCCCACCCCAGGACCTTCCATTCATTCAATCAATTACAAAGTCCCTGTTCTAATTACTACTCCACCCCTAGGCTGTACCTTCATTTAGTCCACCACAAAGCCCCTCTTCTCAAATGGAGATTAGTTTCCAAACATAAGTAAAGTACATTCATTTGTTCAAACATAGAACACAAAAAGGTCAAAAGTTCCCCACCCCTGGATCACAATTGAATCTACCCCAGAGTTACAACAAGTTTAAGCACAGCATTTAATACCCAAATGGAGGTCTTTTCTTCATCTTGACACCAGGCAAGTTCTCAGCAATCTTAGTTCCTGGGGAGAAAAGGCTTAGCAAGGCCACAAGATACATTGCCATTCTCTTCATTAATTCATCCTCTGTCTGCAGAACAGTCCTAGAACCCCTGAAAACATTAGCAAAACCCTCTCCCAGGATTTTTGTAAACATACAACAAGAAAATCCTTCTTCAGGGCTTCTGAACCAACAGAAAGGTTCCCAGACCCCGGCAACAACAGCACTGTCCTTCACCAGTGGACAGTATTCACTCTCTGTCTGCAGGACAGTCTCAGGAGCTCTTAGCCAACAGCCAGGTTCCAGGACTTCTTCAACAGGACTGTCTTTCACCAGTGGACAAATCTGGCAAAACAACATCAAAACAGACAGACAAAGTACCAGCAAAACAGCCATGTCTCCTCAGTCCTTGGCAGCTCTGGGGGCAGGTCTCAAAAGTCCAGGGCAATTCAAAGTAGCCCTCAGCAATCCTCTCAGTCTCTCTCTGCCTCCACGAGAGTGCTGCTTCCAAAAAGTTCTTCTGCCTCTCTCTTGTGTCTCTCCAATTCTATGTCACCAGCTCCTCCCAGTTCATTTCTCTCTTTTCATGTCAACAAGTCCATCCCACAGGTGGGATTAACAAGCTCTGGGTTTTAACACAATCAATTTGAAAACCAAGGCAATACAGGGGAATCTTTATATTCCATTACTATCACAGAACTTAGCAAGAGCTTCCTGACTCCAGGTCCAGAATTCTAGCAAGTGTGCCACCTAGCTGCTAATTTAATGGAACTATACAATCAGTGGAAAGACGTACATGTACTGACAAATATGACTTGTAGATGTATATCATGAAATTTTATATGAGCTAGATGTTGCAATGGACAGAGCTCTGGAGTCTGGGAGGCCTGAGTTCAAATCTAGACTCAGATACTAGCTGTTTGACCCTCAGAAAGTCACTTAATCTCGCTGCCTGACTCAATTTCCTTATCTATAAAATGGGGATAATCATAGCTCCTCCCTTCCAGAGTTGTTGAGAGGATAAAAATATTGCAAAGCACTCTGCAAATCTTAAATATAGATACAACTATTATTATTGTTATTGTTACATCGTGGGATCACATAGTTAGGGACATTAGGGGCTCACCCTCTTACTTGTCCTGACATTTATTCCTAGACAGATAATTGTTACTTTCATCAAAATAGAACCTATTCATTAGCCTTCTATATGATGTGCTGCATCCTATATAGAGTAAGGACAGATGGTTAGCTATTCTCCAGCTGTAGGCAAGGGATGAGGACCAAAATAAGTGTTTCTAAAAAACACATAATTAAGAGATCGGGAGAGTTTCCGGTAAATAAGACACTTGTGAAATAACCTAGAGATACACTTGTAGGTAGAATGTAATGTAAAAAGAAACCAATAAAATGATATTTGAAAATGGACTAAAATCCTTCCACCACTTTTGATACAGTAAAATCTCTCTCAGATGGTTTATAACCTTTTAAAAAATAGTATGTAGTAATGGTATCCATCTCTAGGGCAGGCAGGGGGAGGGAAAAAGGGGAAAAAATTTACACAATAACTAAAAAAATAGCAAGTTATACATAATAGATTTGTAGTTTCATGTACAATTTTTTGTTATACTACATTATGGAAAACTTTTCCTCAAAACTTTGCTTTTCTTCCTACTTGGAATAGAAAACTGTGGGAAAAAAGCAATGTAGTTTGAGTTCTTTGGAATCTCTGACTCATATACTATTTCTTAAGTCTTGCCAGGTAAGTTTCAGGTTGGACCTGTTTTTTTAAGGTATGATTCATATTAGTGAATCAAGATCAGTATTTGGGAAAAATGATTGTGACTATCTAGAGTCAAATTTAACATTATTAATATTAATATCGTTCTGAAAACTGTGCTGGAAATTTGAGCAATCCCATACATGCTCCATTTCAACATGATTGATTATGCATTTTGTCTCTAAAGGAAAAGATCAATTTTTAAAAGAAAGAATGTTTGATTCTTTTATCTTATCAAATAATAAAAACACTCAACAAGATGTATTTGCCTTCATTTCCTTGAGGAGGCACATTTTGTAAAGAGCAGGGGAGACTCAAGAATTCTATTGTTGGGTTCATGTTGTTTAGTTGTTTCAGTCATGTCCAACTCTTCATGACTCCACTTGGGGTTTTCTTGGCAGAGACAGAGGAGTGGTCTGCCATTTTCTTCTTGAGCTCATTTTACAGATGAAGAAACTGAAACAAACAGGGTTAAGTGACTTGCCCAGGGTCACATAGCTGATAAGTATCAGAGGGAGGATTTTAACTCATGTCTTCCTAACTCCAGGCTCAGTGTTCTATCCACTGTGCCACTTAGCATGCCTTAAAAACAACCACAAAAAAGAGTCAATTTAAAGAGTATCATAATAACATTATTAGTAATTGCAAAACATTGTAAGTGGCCTAAATGTTCAAAAATAGAGGAATAGTTAAATAAACTATGTCTCACTGATGTAATAGAATATCACATTGCAATGGAGATAAACAAATATGAGGAAAAATATGGAAAGATTTTTAAAAGTAAAATGACAATGATTTTATGAAATAATACAGAAGTGAAAAAAACAGAATCAGAAGAATTGAGTATATGGTATGATTATTTGAGGAAAAGTGAGTGAGAATGAATGAACAAAGAATCCTGACATTTTATATGTTGAATTTAATTTATTTAAATGTAAGTATTTGAAAAACAAATTTAATTAGTTACATTGATATTTAATATTAAGTTTATAATAGGGCACACAAAAAGAGAAAATATAACTTGAAGTCTTTTTCTCTGACAGGGAAGGAGAAAGTGAACAAGCATTTATTACATGCCAGGTGCTGTGCTAAGTACTTTACAAATGTTATCTCATTTGATCCTCACAACAACCCTACATGGAAGACATAATTACATTTTACAACTAAGAAATGAAAGGGAGATAGAGTTTAAGTAACTTCCCCAGGGTCACTCAGCTAGTGAGTGTCTGAAGCCGGATTTGAACTTAGGTCTTTGTGAGACAGGAACAAAGAATCATATAGTTTTTGAGTTGGAAGAAACCTAGGAAGAATCCCCTTATTGTGCAGATGAGGAAACTGAAGCCCAGAAAAGTTAAATGACTTGCCCAGGGTTACACAGGCAGTAAGTCAAGGAGACAGAATTCGAACTCAAGCCCCCACACTCCAAATTCAGGGTTCTTTCCACTGTACCAAGCTAGTATATGAAGGTAACAGAGTTATGATTCCTACTAGAACTTTAGAAATCATCATGAATTAAACCTTTGAAATGATCTAGTTTAATTCCTGTAATTATGCCACATGGAAAACAGTTGGTGTGAGAGGTTAAGCACTTTGCTGAAAGACTCACACTGATAATTTGGGGTGAGACCCAGGCCTAGAACTCAGGTTTACTGGCACTTAGTCCAGTGCCAGTTCTCCTTCACAATCCATCTACCCATTCTTTACAAGTTTTCGATTTCTTCCTTTTAAACAGGAAATTTCGTGGGCCCAAAATGGATCAATTCCTGTGTTGAAGGGAAAGTAGAATAAAAACCAATAACTTCAAGGTTTTAATATTTCTAGAAAATATCTAATTTATGTATGAGTTGTTTTATGATTTCACCTCTAGGTGGTGAAAGAGACTAAACTAACATAATATTTAGCTTCTTAAATCAAGCTGAGCACTGGAAAAAATAAATCTTGGAGCTCTGAGGAGCCATAGGAAAATTTTGATCCTTTAAAAGGATCACCTGTCACTGAACTTCAAAATACTGGCTCAGAAGTTAAATTTGGTATGCTTTCATCTTGATTTTTTTTCTTTGCTTTGTAACAAATTTAAAGATTTGGTTGAGAATGAAACAAATAAAAATTAGATGGATAATCTGATGGGGCAGGAGAAGAGGCAGGGTTGTCTAATGGTTAGAAGACTTGTCTTTGGAGTCAGAAAGACCTGGATTCAAGCCCTTCCTTTGATTCATGAGTGTGTGATCTCATAGATGGAGAGGAAGGGGAAAAGGAAAAACTTTTACTGTGCCAAGTATTGTGCTAAGCAATTTTACAAATATGATCTCATTTGATCCTCATAATAAGCCTGAGAGGTATGTGTTGTTATTGTTCTAATTGTATAGGTGAGGAAACTGAGGCAAATCCAGGTTAAATGACTTGCCCAGGGTCACACAGCTCATAAGTGTCTGGGGTCAGATTTGAACTCAGGTCTTCCTGACTCCAGGCCCAGTGTTCTATCTACTGTGCCAATTAGCTGTTCACATGGGCAAATCAGTTAACCTCTTATTTCCCCCAGACTATCTAAGACCTTAAATTATTGAGGAGTTTCCTGATCAGTTGGGGAGCAGGGACTTTTCACAAAGTAAGTTTCTACACAGATGAAATCACAGGTTTGCACCAAAAGAAACAACAACAAATTAAAGAGATTGTTTTAAGAACGAAATAGCTGGGAAATAAAAACCTCAACAGAAGCAGTACGTGTTCCTAAGCCAGTTTCCCAGCAGCCCTCTCTGACCACTCTAACCCTCCAACTTAGCCTTGAATGGCTACAAAAAAAAAAAAAGTTCTATCTCTTCAGGTCATCATTATGTGAGAAGATTTAAATTAATTAGTTCTACCTGAGTGGTTGCAACAGCTTTTGATGGAGTCTTTGAGCTCATTAATAACTTGGATAGAAAAACATTAAAAGTAAATGTTATTAAGAAGTTCAGAACACATAATTCCCAACTTTTAATTGTGTTCTTGTTACGCTTATTTCCTCTAAAAATAGCTGCTAAAGGACCATATATCTAGAGCTGGAAGAGGTCTTAGATGGGATATAGTCTGACTTCCTCATTTTACAGTTTAGAAAACTTGACAGGGATGTCCTCAAGTTGCCCAAGGTCACACAGATAGTAATTGTCACAGTTGAGACTTGAACCCAGGTCCCCTGACTCTATAGACAATGCTCTTTCTAATCTGGTGACAAATGAGAAATGGTTACTGTAGATGAGAAAGAAAATTGTGTCCTCCAGCCAGTAGAACTGAAGTTCATACCAGCTCTGATAAGAAATTCCAATTTTTGTCATTTATGTATTGTTTCCAAGCTATTTCAAGAACCGTAACTTCATTGGTATGGGCACTCCTTTCACCAATGTACAGTACAAATCCTTTGTAACTTAGTGCATAGCTTTGGAGAGTTGCTGGGTCCCAACAGTTCAATACTCTTTAGTAATCCTGGTGATGAACTTTGAACTCAGCTTTACTGGTCCTCAGGCAACAGGTATGACATAATTCCTCACCAATCCTATACTGAACCATTCTAGCTTGGCAGGACCTGTGGGACCTTGAGTTCTGCTGATAGGTGCAGGTGCTGACAGATGACTTATGCACATTGTCTCCCCCAGGGGACTCCAATTTTCTCATCTGTAAAATAAAGGAGTTGGACCAGATGACCTTTAAGGTCTTTTCCACATTAAAACCTGTAATTTTATAATCCAATGGCATACCCAGGATCACCTTTACATTGTGAAGAGCAAGACTTTAGAAATTTAAGTTTATAAATGGTAAAAAAAAAACATATGAAGTTCTTGTGTCACTATATGCAAACTAACATATACTGGCTACTTTATATTTTATATAAAATGCATTCTGCTAGCTATTATTAGTGATTGGGATAATTTTCTCATTCACTTTCATATTGCACCAATGGGGAAATTGTACTTCAAGAGAGTAAACATAGAGTGACTAGTGTTGCTAACCAGCCACTAGAGGTTGGGGAACATAATTGAGGGATGAGACATATGGGGGATACTAAGATAAGAGAAGTAAAGGTAACTTTGTTGTTGTGAATAATAATGATAATTTACAGCTTGCCAAACTACCAAAAAAACTACCAAAAAAGATTATTTTATCTACCTATGCAATAGTTCACAGAACAAGATAGTGACTTGTCCCAAGACTGTTTTAATTTGAACATCTTTGAAAAAGATGACAAGATTATGGGGGCAGCTAGGTGGAGCAGTGAATAGAGCACCAACCCTGGAGTCAGGAGGACCTGAGTTCAAATTTGGCCTCAGACACTTAACACTTACTAGCTGTGTGACCTTGGGCAAGTCACTTAACCCCAATTGCCTTGCCCTCCCCCCTCCAAAAAAACCCCAAAATTTAGAAGATTATGACAATATGATATTTGTGTAGTGCTTTAAAGTTTTTAAAGACAAGCCTTTTCTTACAATAGCCCCGAGTGCAAATATTACTGCCCCACTTCACAGAATAGGAAACAGAAACTCAGAGATGTTAAGTGACATTCCCATGGTACCACAGCTACTAAGTGGAGGAATTAATAAACAGAGCATTGCTTTAGGTGCTAGGAAAGACATAAAATTTAGATAATACACAGTCCCTGACATTATGGAGTTTATGGTCTTAGACAATCAAAGTTGAACTTGTTGTCTGAGTTCATTAGAATGGGCTGTAGTCTCTAATTTCTCTTAAGTCTGTTTTTGAAACAGTTTGTAGTCTACAGGACAGGGGAGACCACTACATAGATTGAAGAAAAGACATCCTAAATTTCCTCACTCCTGTTAAGATTTGGAGAAATTATAAAGTATTTCTGTGAATTATCATGTCAACAGTTTGGTTTCTTTTTTTTTTGGAGGGCAATTGGGATTAAGTAACTTGCTCAAGGTTACACAGCTAGTTTTTTTTGTGAGGGTATTAAGTGTCTGAGGCCAGAACTGAACTTGGGTCCTCCTGACTCCGGGGCCGAACAGCTTGGTTTCTAAGGATGTTTTGACCAGGTAGTCAAAAGCCAATAAATCTATACTTAGTAACCTGTCCATAGTTACCCAGGAACATTCTCATATGAAGTGGAAAATACAGCTGTCAAGGGGTGGGTGCGCTTTAAAAAAATTTGTTCTACAGAATGCTAAATGCAAGTATTAGAGGACACGCAATTTTCCTGTGATGTTCACAGCTAAAAAACCTGTACTCCCCGAATTTATGGTCCTTTACCAGTGAAATTTGCTATTTACATAATCATAAAATGTCATAAAGGCCTGTAGAGACACTATGGAAAAAAGTGTCTGATTTGAAGGCAGAAAATTTGGATTTTAATCCCAATTATGCCATTCAGGATGCATGCAACTTTGAAGAAGTTATTGAAAGTTTCTGGCCCTTAGTTTTCTTATTGGTAAAATGAGATGTTGGAATAGATGACCATCTTAATCCAGATCTGTGATCCTAAGATTACCTAGTACAACACTCATACTTTATAGATGAAAAAACTGAAACTGAGAAAGGTGAAGCAACATGGTACAATGGATAGAGTGCTAGACCTGGCATCTGGAAGATCTGAGTTCAAATTCAACCTCAGATATGTATTAGTTGTGTGTTCTTGGGCAAGTCAATTAACTTTTGTTTGCCTCTGTTTCTCCTCTATAAAATGGTATTTGTAATTGCAAAACACTGTAAGCAGCCTAAATGTTCAAAAGTAGAGAATAGTTATATAAAATATGACTCACTGATGTGATAGAATATTATATTGCAATACAGATAAGTATGAGGTAAAATATGGAAAGTTTTTAAAAAATAAAGTGACAATGATTTTATGAAGTAATACAAAGTGAAAAAATAGAATCAGAAGAATTGAGTATATGTTATGATTATATGAGGAAAAGTGAATGAACAAAGAATCCTGACATTTTATATACTGAATTTCATTTATTTAAATGTAAGCATTTGCAAAACAAATTTAATTAGTTACACTGATGCTTAATATTAAGTTTATAATAGAGCATAAAAAAGAGAAAATATTCCTTGAATTCCTTTTCTTTGAAAAGCCGCACCTGGCATATAGTAAGCACTAAATAAAAGTTAGTGATTCTTATTCTTATTACTATTGTTGCCTAAGGTTGCATGTATAGTAAGTGGCATTTTGGGGCTCCATCTGGAACTCCTTCTTCCCCCACCTGCACATTGTCAACCAACTTGACTTGATCCTCAGAGTACTACCATTCAATTTCATTTCTCCTATAAATTTAGTTTACAGAATTACATATTCTCATAGGTGAAAGGGACCTAAATATTACTGAGTCCATTTTGTACCTGAACAAGAATCTCCTCTACAACATTCTCAAATGACTATCCAACATTTGTTTGAAGACATCTAGCAAGGAGGAAACCACTAACTCCCAAAGCAGCCCATTTTACATTTGGGTAGCTCCATTGCTAGGAAGTTTGTCCCCCCTACATTAAACCAAAATTTGTATCCCTGTAATTTCTACCCATTACTTCTAATTCTGCCCTCTGGAGCAAAGCAGAAAAAGACTAATACCTCCTTGACATCACATTTCAAATCCCTGAGGATAGCTATCACGTCTTTCCTAAATTTTAACTTCTCTTGGCTAATCATCCCCAATTTTTTCAACAAATCCTTAAATGGGGTGATATTGAGGCCTTTTGCCATCCTGTTTACCTTCTTATAGCAATAGTCTTACTAAAATATGTCACCCTGGACTAGACATGATATTCCAGATGGATGCTGTCTGATCCTGTGTTTGAAGGTTAATGCTAAGGGTTGGGGAAGTGATATCTCAATACTACTCCTCAATGTTTAGCAGCAAATGCTCTCTAAGTGGATTTTTAAAAAATAGCAAATATTTATCAGGCAAAATTAAAAATAAATTTTGAGTAATAAATTCAAAATAATAGAGAACTATAGTTGACTGATTAATTGAAGAGTCTATTATCAAAGCATTCTACTTCCCTCCCTTCTTACCTTTTGGCTCATCGCCTCTAGCAAAAAAAAAAAAAGTACTGACAAAACAAAACAGGTAAAATTTTCTGTTTCTTATAGCTCTCATAAAAAGTTGAGCTTTTGTCTATCAAATCATCACCAAGCCCTACTTAACATATCTAATTAAGAATTGATGAGGGGTGGCTAGGTGGTGCAGTGAGTAAAGCGTCAGGAGGACTAGAGTTCAATTCCGGCCTCAGACACTTAACAACCACACACACTCACAAAAAAAACTAGCCATGTAACCTTGGGCAAGTTACTTAACCCCAATTGCCCTCCAAAAGGCAAAAAAAAGAAAAGAATTGATGAAACAGAGAGAGAAAGAGAGAGAGAGCGAGAAAGAGAGAGAGAAAGAGAGAGAGAGAGAGAGAGAGAGAGAGAGAGAGAGAGAGAGAGAGAGAGAGAGAGAGAGAGAGAGAGAGAGAGAGAGAGAGAATGATAATTCAGATTAGAATCTGGAATAACAGAATCCTCAGATTTAACAAGAAATCACATTCCAGATTAATTCTTTCAGCATATGACAAGTGTAGCTCAATACTTCCTTTACTATATGTAGGTTGCTATACAAGGTATCATGCAGAGATCAAAAACTTCTGGGAAATATATGGCCTTACATAATTTAAAATGGAAGCATATTTATTAAAGTAAAGCATCTAGAAGTTTTATAATTTAATAATTTTCTGTTCTGGACCACTCTTTCTTTAATACATGGTCAATTAATGGATAAGTTTCAAGAGGGTGGTGGTCAAAAAATTTTGTTTCATACTCCTTACATGCTAATGTACATTATAGAACACTGTAAAGATTATCTATGGTATAACCATGATGTTGACCTACTGTAAGGGATGACTACAACTAGTTTTTGGTCTAATAGACAGTAAGTGTTTAATGGCTATTTATAGAGTATGGTACTGGTGAAAATATCTTCTTGCTGGCATTTTTCATTAGTAATTCTTGGAGGAAAATCAATAGGTAAAAATCCAAAGGCAGGTGGTGGAATTTTAAGAGTGCATCTATAATTAGGACACATCTGTGGAATTGTTAGTGTTCACCATATGTAAAAGTTACAGATCAAAGAACATTTCCCAGAGAATTTCTATAAAATTTATTAAAGCATAGTAGTACTCAGGGATCTTCAAATCCAAATGAAACATGTTAATTTATCCTCAAAATTATGCATTTGTTAAACTTCTTAAAAAGCTCTTCATCCAGATTAGAGCCTTCTTAAACTCTTGTGTCCTCTTACCTTTTTAACTTTTTATATCCTTAATCTTGACTGAAAACCCAACAAGTTTCCTTCTAAGCACTGGGACTTGGCCAGGTCTCAGCCTTCAGCTCAAGGCTATGTCTCTCTAAGTGGATTGTTATGTGGTTATCATAAATGCCACATCATTAAAAAGTGAAATAAAACACAACACACGATTCATGAATATTCTAGTATGGTTTATTGAAGGTTATATTACAGCTTTCCAGACCTCAGATGGATCATGAACGCAGGTAATGTTGAAAGCTGCTGGTGTCCTCTTGAGCTTTTCCCCCTCAGAGGCATGCTCCTTTTCTACTACTGAGTTCCTGTTACTCTGCTATCCTGCGAAATACTGATACAAGCTCCAGAATCCACAGCAGAGTCACAGGACAAGTCTTTAACAGCAATACAATTTGAGGTTGAGTTATTTTTATTTATGTTGGGAAACAAACTCCTTTGCAGATGTAGTTTATAAATAATAGTCTTGTGTTTTGGTTAGTCTTGAAGATTTGGGAGTGCTATTTGACAGAGTCTTTTCTGAATTTATGATTCTTCTTTGAAGCAACTCATATTAAAGGTCAATGAAGGTTCATAAGTTTTAGAATATGGGAATTCTTAGATGTTTCTAGGAATTACTTTCAAATTTAAGTTGGTTAATTAGCTCCCTGTGCATCCACATCAAACTATTTAGACAACTCTCTATTTTCTTCCACCCTGGAAATAATTTTCACTGTCTTTAGAATTTTATTATTAGAGCTTCCTTTCATTCCTGAATAACTTCCCTTTAGAATTTTATTCCATAGAATCTAATCCATCCTCTCCCTGAATCCTTTGAAACCTAAATTCCTAAAATCTAGAGCACTTGTCCAGCTAATACCCTTTTTTTCTCTCCTAACCAAGATGGAGTGGTTCCTTTTCCTCAAGTTTTCCATAATTTCTACTTCAGTAACCAGATCTTCCTTGTTGATGAGAATCAGGTCAGAGATAGCCATTTCCCTTGTTGCTTCTTCCACTTTTTACAGGATTAAGTTATAATTATGTCAACCCAATTTTCACAATTGAATCTACCCCAGAGCTACAGCAAGTTTAAGCACAGCACTTAATAACCAAATGGAGGTCTTTACTTCATCTTGACACGAGGCAAGTTCTCAGCAATCTTAGTTCCTGGGGAGACAAGGCTTAGCAAGGCCACAAGATACATTGCCAGTCTCTTCATTAATTCATCCTCTGTCTGCAGAACAGTCCTAGAACCCCTGAAAACATTAGCAAAACCCTCTCCCAGGATTTCTGTAAACATACAACAAGAAAATCCTTCTTCGGGGCTTCTGAACCAACAGAAAGGTTCCCAGACCCCTGCAACAACAGCACTGCCCTTCACCAGTAGACAGTATTCACTCTCTGTCTGCAGGACAGTCTCAGTAGCTCTGAACCAACAGCAAGGTTCCCAGACTCCTGCAACAACAGCACTGCCCTTCACCAGTGGACAGTATTCACTCTCTGTCTGCAGGACAGTCTCAGGAGCTCTTAGCCAACAGCCAGGTTCCAGGACTTCTTCAACAGGACTGTCTTTCACCAGTGGACAAATCTGGCAAAACAACATCAAAAGAGACAGACAAAAGTACCAGCAAAACAGCCATATCTCCTCAGTCCTTGGCAGCTCTGGGGGCAGGTCTCAAAAGTCCAGGGAGATTCAAAGTGGCCCCCAGCAATCCTCTCAGTCTCTCTCTCTGCCTCCACGAGGATGCTGCTTTCAAAAAGTTCTTCTGCCTCTCTCTTGTCTCTCCAAATCTACGTCACCAGCTCCTCCCAGTTCAGGACTTTCTTTTCACATCAACAAGTCCATCCCACAGGTGGGATTAACAAGCTCTGGGTTTTAACACAATCAATTTGAAAACCAAGCCAATACAGGGGGATCTTTATATTCCATTACTATCACAGGTTCTCAGAATATACTAGTCGGTCCTGTGATAAGATCCACTGATCCTTAGAGCACATTGACAAGGCAGATGGTAGGACTTGGGAATTCTCTATCTTTTTAGAAGGGTTGTAGGTGGTGATTTCTTGCTCATCCAAGTAACATAAGAAGTTGTCTTTTGGGAGTGGGGTAGGGAAAGGGCTGGAGGAGCTCAGTCCTAATTGTTGGGAAGTGAGAAGTGAGCCTAAGGGTCAGAGTGGATCAGGGGACTCTAGTTTCCCTCCTGAGGTAAGTGAATCAGTACATAGTTAGAAGGGAAAGGGGAGAATTAATAAGGAGATTGGGGGAAAGAATTTCTTGCAGTACATGTTCCTAGAGTTCTCTTATGCCCATGGGATCTAGGCAGCAGGACAATGAGGAAAAGGAGTGGAAGGGTGTTTTATAGCAGCTTGTTCATGTTTGACTCTCGGTGTTCACATATTGACAAGTAAGAGAAAACACTGTATTGTTATCAGTTTAAGGATGTTAAGATTCTTGAGGAAAATCACCCAGCACATTGAGTGGACCTCTCGTGGAGCATTTACAGAAGATCATGGACAAAAATCATAAAGGACAAAAAGACAGTAGACATTATTATCCCTATATTTGGAGGCAGTATCAAAATTTATGAGTTCTCAGATCTGTGAAGTATTTATATGTATATACACATGTGTATGTATGTATGAGTCTGTTTCTATGTAAAGAAGTGGTGTTTATCTCTGCCTCCTGCCCTTCTTGGAAAATTTTAGGGCACCTTTTGTTTTCCTGTAGATTCAAAATGGATGCTCTTACTACTCATCAGAGAGAATTCTAGGATGGATGGAGACCCTAAGGACGTCCTGTATCTGTCCCAGAGGATAGCATCAGGAGAATGGCATGCATTGGAAGGGGATATCAGTTAAAGCAGCATTGGTAGGGGTGAGTTACAGGGAGCAACTTACCTCTTCTCTGTGTTTTTTTGAGGGTTCTTCCAGGATGAAAGGGCTTGTTTCTCAGCTTTCTCATTCTCCACCCCACCCTTTACCTTTCCCTTTAGTGAAAAGACTTTGGGAAAATCAGAAATAGCACCTCATTTGGAGCAAGCTTTAGAACCCCTGTTACAGCACAGTCTACATTCACTATGTATGGAGTGGGTCATTCATTTCAAATACAAGGTTATCACTGAAAAGAAATATATGCTCCTGGTTTATCTCCCACTTTCAGCTGACTCGTCTGTAAACTTTGTCTGTGTTTTCATTAGGTATTTGTCACCCTCACATGCCATACAAGTAGTAGAATAACATAAATACAGGTTTCAAAAGACAATGTGTCAAAAACAGCTAAATGTGACAGGAAGAGCTTTTGGGGAGACATTTTGACATAGGAGCGATTTAGGCAGTAGATAATGTAAATACTGGAACAAATATACTCTTTATGTGTTTCTGGACTTTTAAAAGTGCTGGTGTCTAGTTCAGATTAAAGTTTAAAAGTGACAAAATTTCAAAAAGATTAACAGCACTGGAGAATGTGAATAATTATGCCTGAGCATTTTTTTTTACTGATAATGCTGAGATTCCCTACCAGCATTCTCTGCATGATATAGTAATTACAATATGAAAAGCCTTTGGGAAAGATTCTTGAATTCACCCTCACTACATATAGAGAGCTCTGAAAGGAGATGGCTTGAGGGAAGAAACTGAGGAAGTTCAAAATTCTCTTAACTAGTACACAAGGTAGAAGTGTCATTCCAGTTGGACATTAAAACAGCTATTTGAGTGTTTGTTGTGTTGTTGTGTTTGTCCTTTGTTCTCTAAGAGGACCACAGCATCAAGGAAACGATGACATGACTTGCAGTTGACTTGGATTTGAGGGAGAGAGGGCTGTGCAAGGTCATCAGCCTCAGTTTCTCCTCCAGAGCCATCTGGGTCCAGTGGCCAGATAGTCATGAGGATGACTGGAGATGACCCAGGATACCATGGGAGACCCTGGCCCTTTTAGGCTAAGGCTTTCTCAGGTCTCACTTAGAGTGAGGTAACAGCTAGTCAATGAATAGGCCTCTTTAAGTCAAGAGATGACCCCTTTAATTAGAAAAAGAAAAAAAAGAAAAAAATCAAACTAGGAGGGGAAAACTCTCAGGTTTGCTGTTCCAAAGAGAAACAGTTACCATTGACATTCACTCTAAGCCAGGAAGGCCATTATAAATAATACAGCCAAAAATACAGCCATTAAGTGGAGTTTGGACAGGGACCTATTATGGTCCAATCTATGAGCTTCAGAGTGAACTGGGTTTAAGAATTTGGGAAGGAAGGAAGGAAGTAACGAAAGAAGGAAAGAAAGTAGGAAGGAAGGAAGTAATAAAAGAAGGAAAGAAAGTAGGAAGGAAGTGTAGTAGCATGTTGGCAGCTACCCTGGGGATGCTGGGGTGCTTGCTGCTACAGGAAGGAAGGAAGGAATCTAGTCAGTAAACCCCAAGTTAACTGGGCAGCTTCTGGCCATCAAAATTTACCTTCCTTTGGAGAGGATTGAGTGTTTGTAGGTAATGTGTAAAGGGGCAGCTAGGTGGTGCAGTGGACTAGAATGCCAGACCTGGAGTCAGGAAAACTCCTCTTGGTGAGTTCAAATCTGTCCTCAGACACTTACTAGCTGTATGACCCTGGGCAAGTCACTTAACCCTATTTGTCTCAGTTCCTCATCTGTAAAATGAACTGGAGAAGGAAATGGCAAGCTACTCCTACTCTGCCAAAGAATGCAGTATCTTTGCCAAGAAAATTCCAAATAGGATCATGAAGAGCCTTACGTAACTGAAAAATGACTCAACAACAGGGTGCTGGATTTTAGGGTCTACTCTTGAGAGCCCTCTAGATGTGGTTAGGGTGAATTTGTATAGAGAGGCCCTGGTAGAATTGTTATATGTGTCTTTATTTTCAAGTGACATCATGTACTTCTATTGATTGTGTTTGTCTAATTGTCTCCTCCACTAAACAGCACTTGCTTAGACTATTCATAAGTCTATACCTTGCAGGTGTTTTAGTATTCTCTCTTTTGAAAGAGTCACCTCAGGAGCTATACTATTGTTGTAATGATGCTATTGTATTGTGGGAAGGGGGAATAAACAGCATGTCTTCTCATCTGTTCGGGTTAGAGCAGACAATCCCTTGCTTCTTTCTTTTTCCCAGTTCTCCCTGTCCCACACTAATCACAAGCATTTCCCATAAACATATTTGAACCTTCCCTTTTAAAATTGCTTCCATTGCCTTCAATACACCCTAGGAGAACAGGAATCAAGTCATATTTAGGGAGAGGGATAGGGTGTAGACACATAATTTCATTGAGATAGAGAACTTGGAGATTTAAAGAATAAAAAAAAGCAAACCCAACAAAATCCTCCATCAATGCGGGGCAGTAACTACTCTGCCACTTAGTCTGAGAGTAATCCACACACCAGAGCACTGTGTGCAGGGCACTCTAACAGTCTGAATCACGGGCCGTTCTTTTGGCTCTCTGTCCACTATGCCATCCTGCCTTTATGTCTTATCTATATTTGGTATCTACCCTAGTGCCAAAGCACATGACATGCAATAAGCAGTTGGTACTGTTTGTGGGGTTAACAAATATCCTCAATGGTAGCAATTTTTCACTCTTTGAGGATATATTTGGTTTTGGGGACCAGCTAGATGTTACTCAGAGCTAAATCTGATGAATTAAGTGGGAAATAAATATGGGAAATACTGTTTTTGGTTAAAGTTGAGGAGTGACTAAAAGCAAAGGCAGTGATTTGTCTTTTGCCGAATGTAAAGCTCTGAAAGCCAGTCCCAAAGAGCATATTCATTAATATTTCCCATCCTGGCAGCATCCCTAAAACAGGTACATAGACACACAAACATGTATATGGGCACATGTGTATGCACACATATGCACATGCGTGCATGCACATATGTGTGTATCCACATGCACATACATGCATGTGTGTACACATTTGTGTGTGTATACGGTATGTACATTATATATACACACATATGTTATATACATATATTTATTTATTCTTCTAAGTGATCATATAGGAAGACCAAACCATTTGTGTGTTTGTTTGGTTATGTTTTAAATCAGTGTTATTTCTTTATAGTCACACAAATTTTACAGATTTATTCCTAAAATTTTTAAATAAATAAAATTCCATAGACCAAGTCATCTTCTTGATGCTCTTGGAAAGTTAAAAAATTAAAGGACTCTCGTGATTTCTCTTTTTGTAAATAGAAAAGGCATGACATAAAGGACTGAGCTAATAGCTGAAAGATCTGGACTTTGTCCTAGCTTGGCCACTGTGGGACTTTGGGAAAACCACTAAACCTCTCTGGGCCTCAATTTCTTTGAAAACTGTAAATTCCTTTGCAAATATGAGCTATTATTAAACCAAAGTGACAGAACTATGTTCAGAGAAATTTTTGGTAATGAGCACTGTCAGCACTATGGCTAAGAAAAAAAGGAGAGTTAGCCATAGCTGGACTGGAGTGATTGACTGTCTTTCAACATTATTCTGGCTATAATAGAATGCTGTATGGGAGGGAAAGTTCAGAAAGAGGAAGAGCAGAAAGTGCTGCTAGTAGCAATTACATTACATTTTTAAAAGCATTTATTAAATGCTATATGCACATCATTGTGTTAAATGCTAGAAATACACACAGAGAAGTAAAACATTTCTCTGTTCTCAAGGAGCAGAGTGTGGAGAGACAGGATAGGTAATAGGAGGTTTCAGCAGCATGTCAGATGTAAAGTTCCCATGGTCTTTAGGGTACAATGCAAAAGAAAATGTCTCTTCTTTATTGTTATTTCCACTAACGAAACCATGTCTTTTTAAGTACTTATAAAACCTCTGGAAATGTTTGATCTAAGAGAGTCAGATTAAGGAAATCTTCTCTGGGACTGGGGAAAGGCATGACTGTATTATTGGATTCTTGGGAGATTGGTCTGAGCCATTGTTTGAGTACTTCTTCTAGTATACTGACCTGTGGAAAGGAAGTTATGTGTCATGTCTACATTACCTCTCTCCCTTAGACTCTTTTTTTGTTTTTGTTTTTTAATTTTTTTGGAGGGGAAGATAGGGCAATTTGGAGTTAAGTGACTTGCCCAAGGTCACATGGCTAGTTTTGTGTAAATGACTGAGGCCAGATTTGAACTCAGGTCCTCCTGACTTCAGGGCCGGTGCTCTATTCACTGTGCCACCTAGCTGCCCCATCCCTTAGCCTCTTAGGGTGTGTTATGGCTACCTATGGTAATTGGTTTGCAGCAGGGAAGGGTTAGATTTCTGGTACTAACAAATTTGTGTGCAAATGCCAATTTGAGGCAACCTAGTCTGTGTTTTTATTATGGCACCTACTACTATAACCTCATAGATTTAGAGCTAAAAATTACCTTAGTGGACATCAAATCCAACCTGTGAAACTGCGACTATTTAAGTAACTTTCCCAGGATCACAGCCATTTTGAGAGCTCCAGGCATAACAATACCAGAGGAAACATGAAGACTGCTCTTTCTTTTCTTATCTCACTAGAGGACCAAGTAGAAATTACTCACAGGTCCTTGAAACAACTACTGAAATTGTAGGCTATCAACCAATAAGCATTTATTAAGCACCTACTATGTTCCAAGACTATGCAATGGCTAGGAAGTTGACATTACAGCACAAGTAGTCCATTCATACTATCATTGGTATCCCTCCAACCCTGCAAGTAACTGTAGCTCAGTCCCTGACATTATATTTCTATTCATCTATTAAAAAAATCAGTTATTTTCCAATGACTTCCCCTTGGTGGGATAGTGGTTAGAGTGCTAGGAAGATGTAAGTTTAAATCTGGCCTCAGAAACTTATAAGCTGTATGCCTCTGGGCAAGTCACTGCACCTCTGTTTGGTTCAGTTTCCTCATCTATAAAATGGGGATAATAATAGCACCTACTTCCCAGGGTTGTTGTGAGGATCAACTGAGATAACAATTGTCAAGGGCTTAGAACAGTGCCTGGCACATAGGAGGAGCTACATAAATTTGAGGGAGCTAGATGGTGCAGTGGGTTGAGTGTCAGCCCTGAAGTCAGGAGGACCTGGGTTCAAATTTGGCTTCAGACACTAGTTGTTTGACCCTGGGCAAATCACTTAATCCTGTTTGCTTCAGTTTCCTCATCTGTAAAATAAGCTAGAGAAGGGTCAACCACTCTAGTATCTTTGATAAGAAAACCCCAAAAGGGGTCAAAAAGTGTTGAAAATTACACAACATAAATTTATTATTATTGTTATTCTCATTGTATAGAATTTCCCTTTGCAACAAATAATCAGTTAAGCAAAATAGATCAACATATGGATCATGTCTGACAATATGTAACTCATTTTGCACCTATGTTCCATTCCCTCTCCAAAGAGAGATGGGATGTTGCCATACATCCTCAAGTGACAATGAGAGTGAACACTGTTTTTTCTTTGCCAATGTGCACCAGCATTTAAGACACAAGCTTGCATTTCATGGCAGGTCAGGTCCAGGTTGCTTTTAGAAAATTAGGAGCAATTGTTTTTATTTAGGTAGCTCTTCTGATGGGAGAGGAAGGTTCCTTGGTCAGATATTATAATCACTTTAAGGGTGAGTTCTTCAGATATTTGGATACTCAGATATTTCCTGTGAAAACATGAAAACAATGTTGATACTAAGAATGTGACACAGGGGTGGCCAGGTAGCACAGAGAGTAAGAGCACCGGCTCCAGTGTCGGGATGACCTGGAGATCAAATCTTGGGCTCAGACACTCAGCACCACACCCAGAAATAACTGGCTGAGTAACCTTGAGCAAGTTACTTAACCCCGATTGCTTAAAAAAATGTGACACAAATGAGATTCATTTGTTAGGGATGTATACAATTGAATTCTGCCAGCAACAAGCAATTTTTAATTGAAAGAGACAGTGTCAGTGGAAGTATTTAGGAAGGGATTAAGTGAAATGTTAAAAGATCAAGGGAAGCTCTGTAGTATAATGTAGTCAAAAAAGCTCATTATTTGCAGCCAGAAGACAATTGGATTTAAATCATGACTTTGTTATTTAGTATCTGTGTGACCTTCACCTTTCTGGATCTCAGTTTCTTTACTGTAAAATTCCTGACTTGAAATATCCACCCAGTGTTTCATGTTTCATACCTAAAACTAGCATGTTCCCTGATTTCCTATGGTGATAACAGGAATAACAAGAATAAGCTACACCCCATGAATGAGATAATGAGAATAACTGATTGACTAGAAAGTATGTGGCCCAGATGACTACACAAAATGATTTTTGAAGATGCTCATGTCTTCTCTTGGAAAGGGACCATCATCAGATAGTCTACCACTATAATCATCTAAGGGGACTCTGACATTCTTGGTAGAAATGGAGCAGCTAGGACATGCAGTAGATAGAGTGCTAGGTCTGGAGTAAGGAAGACTCATTTTCCTGAGTTCAAATTTATCCTCAGACACTTACTAGCTGTGTGACTCTGGGCAAGTCATTTCACCCTATTTGCCTCAGTTTCCTCATCTGTAAAATGAGCTAGAGAAGGAAATGGCAAGCCCTTCCAGTATCTTTGTCAAGAAAACCTCCAAACAAGATCACAAAGAGTTGAACACGCCTGAACAACAAAACTGAAGGTTATTATCAGCACCATGGTCAGGGGTAGACAGCTCTATAACTATAGAAAAGTCTACTTTGCTCTGTTACGCAATGTTATTATGGCAGTTGTAGTGCCTGCTACCAATAATTAGACTGTCCATAATTGTGGAACTTTTTGAAGATTTGGTTGTTTGTGGAGAGAGATTCAGGCTTGTGCAAGCCTTTAGGGCACAAGAAGGACATGGCTGAAAGGTGGGATTCCCAAGAGATTTCCCTGATGTGAACATTTCTGTGTTCTTTTCTTGAAAAGGTTTATAGGGAGTTGTTTGTTGTGTCTGTTGTGTCCCCCTGGATTCTTTGTAAGCTGAGGCTACTGGAGTAATCTTGGTAGCTCCCCTGGGGTAGAGCAGGTGGGAGTTTTGGGAAACAGACAAATCTGCAATGATAAAGTTTTCCTGAGACACTCTACTCCCTGTCTGATATAACAACTATCTGAGACTCCTCACCAGTGCTGAACTGTATTTGAAATCTACAAAGTATAACATGAAGCCTCATTCTTTAAAGTACACCATTTCCCCTGGTTTAGAATTTTAATTTTGGTAAATTCATATTTTAATGTTTTGACTTCGCTTAAAGCAGAATACACTTTAGCTATGGAATCTGATGTAATGGATTTCACATTGGACTTGGAATCAGGATGACCTGATGACCTGAGCTCTAATCCTGCCTGAAATACTGCATAGCTGTGTGCCCCTGGACAATCTGCTTAACCTCTCTCAGCCTCAGTTTCCTCATTTGTAAAAAGGGAGATAACAGTAGCACTTACCTCATAGGTTGCTGTGAGATAATATAAGAGATATATTATGTGTAAAGTAATACATGTTACCTTATCATGTAAGATATGATGAGATGATACATGTAAACCACATAAAGCACCACATAAATGCGAGCTATTTATTATTGCTATACTTGGAGATGCAGAGTGGTAGAGTGAGAGAGAATACTTGACCTGTAGTAAGGAAGACCTTTCAATACAGCCTTTGCCACTTAGCTGTGGGACTATAAGCGAGTCACTTAATCTTTCTAAATCTTAGTTCACCCATCTGTAAAAAAAGGAAAAAATATCTATATAACCTACACCACAGAGCTGTTGTGAGGTTGAGATAATGTGTGTAAATTTCCTAAAAAACTTTAAAGTGACATTTAAATATCTACTGGGCAGTAGATGGTGAAGTGGATAGAATGTGGGACTTTGGAGTGAGGAAGCCTCATCTTCCTAACTCCAAATCTGGCCTCAGACACTTAACTAGCTATATGATCCTGGGAAAGTCACTTAACCCTGTTTACTTCAATTTCCTCATCTGTAAAATGAGCTGAAGAAGGAAATGGCAAACCACTCCAGTATCTTTGCCAAGAAAACCCAAACGGGGTAAGAAGAGTTAGACATGACTGAAATGACTGAAGAACAAATAACTACTATTATTAACTTTGATTTTTGAGAGATTTTTTTATCTCATTGGAGTGACTACTCATTATACTGTCCTAGACATAGAATACTCATAATTCCTTATACTGTACTATTCTTGTCAATTTCTTTTCATAAATTCTAGGATTCCATGAATCTAGACATTGTACACCTATAAAATAAGTATGAAAGCTTATTGCAGGGGGAAAGATGAGTCAGCTATTATGCCGACAGATTGGAGAATGGATATTCAAGGCAATGGGTTTTGAATAGTGCTTCTTTATAGAAACGAAATGAACTACTGTTCTTGGAGGTAGGAGCAGAGTGGTAGGCATTTTCTTTTTTAACCACAAAGGAAAGTCATATCCATTATATACACATCTAAGTCTTAGAGCCAGATTTGAAGTGTGTTCAATTTAATCTTTATTTAAAGCTCCTCCATGAATGGCTGAGCAGAGCCATTTAACTTCAATCTCCTGAATTTCCATTTTGTGATCTATCCCACTGAGACAAGGCACTCTATTACCCTAGGGCAAATGAGATTTAGGTGTAGTTTTGACCCCACACCTTAAAGGCAAAACACATCCTAGAGAGGTGTGGTGTGATTCAGTGAAGTGAGAAAATTGTGCTCATGTGCCCAGAGAGTGATGGAGAGCAGGATATTTAAAGGTTTTTTAAAAAGGGAGCCTGTTCTAGGAAAAATTTATAAGCTCTGCAAGATTCTGAAGCCCACTGAGAATGAAGTCAGAAAGGACAGATGCATTTATGGCCTTCTTACTAAAAATCTCCACAGATGTTTCCTATCAGGGTTGGTGTTATTACTTTTTTTATAATTAGGACAGAAAATTATAGCAGATATGGGTGGAACAGGTGAACATGTGTTGAAGGCATATCAGGTACATTTCAGATTGGGAAGCAGTTATTAATTATTTTTTCCTGATAAATACAGTTCCTAAATATAACTATAGGAAGGTCAAAATGATTTTTAATAATAAAATATGATTTTGGAGAAAAATAACATTGGGGATTGGGAAATTAAAAGTTAACTCTATTATATTCCAAGGACCATAAGGAGATGACTTCAGCAAAGCTTAGGCCAGGAAATAAAATGCCTTGAACTGAAAAGTCTGCTAGCAATTATCTTGTTGGTACTGAGTTACCACCTCCTCTCATCCCTCTCCCCTATATGGAGCACTGCTTGTGTCTTCCTGGCAAGTGGTATCTCCAGCCTCCCTTCCTTTGCCTTCTTCCTTTCTTTTCCCTCTTACTTCTTGTTCCTCTCCTCTCTCATTTCGCTCCCAACTTTTTTTTTTTTTAAAGAAATATACAGGGGCAGCTAGGTGGCATGGTGAACAGAGCATCGGCCCTGGAGTCAGGAGGACCTGAGTTCAAATTCATCCCCAGACACTTAACAGTTACTAGCCATGTGACCTTGGGCAAGTCATTTAACCTCAATTGCCCTGCCTTCCCCCCTCCAAAAAGAAAAAAAAGAAATATACAAAAAATGGAAGCCAGGAAAGGTAACAGAGAACAAATATGTAAAATTGTGGCATGGTCCTATAAAATAGTACTATAGTACTGGAATGTTAAAGCTTAGAAGGAACTGAGACTGGGGAGAGAGAGAGAGAGAGAGAGAGAGAGAGAGAGAGAGAGAG